>NC_073405.1:10804221-11036721 GCF_028641065.1 Leucoraja erinaceus | reverse complement strand
GGAGTAGGCCATTCGGCCCTTCGATCCTGCACCGCCATTCAATATGATCATGGCTGATCATCCAACTCAGTATCCCATCCCTGCCCTCTCCATACCCCCTGATACCTTTAGCCACAAGGGCCACATCTAACTCCCTCTTAAATGTAGCCAATGAACTGGCCTCAACTACCTTCTGTGGCAGAGAATTCCACATATTCACCACTCTCTGTGTAAAAAATGATTTTCTCATCTCGGTCCTAAAAGACTTCCCTCTTATCCTTAAACTGTGACCCCTAGTTCTGGACTTCCCCAACATCGGGAATAATCTTCCTGTATCTAGCCTGTCCAACCCCTTAAGAATTTTGTAAGTTTCTATAAGATACCCCCTCAATCTTCTAAATTCTAGCGTGTACAAGCCGAGTCTATCCAGTCTTTCTTCATATGAAAGTCCTGCCATCCCAGGAATCAGTCTGGTGAACCTTCTCTGTACTCCCTCTATGGCGTACTAAGAATGTCTTTCCTCAGATTAGGAGACCAAAACTGTACGCAATACCCCAGGTGTGGTCTCTCCAATACCGTGTACAACTGCAGTAGAACCTCCTTGCTCTTATACTCAAATCCTTTTGCTATGAATGCTAACATACCATTTGCTTTCTTCACTGCCTGCTGCACCTGCATGCCTACTTTCAATGACTGGTGTACCATGACACCCAGGTCTCGTTGGCGCGGCATAAAGATGTAAAGAACTGCAGATGCTGGTTAATACACAAAATAGGCACAAAGTGCTGGAGTAACTCAGCAGGGCAGGGAAAGGCAAAGTGTCGGGTCATGTCTCGACCCGAATCATCACTTATCCATCATGCTCTCCAGACCTGGAGAGTCTGACTTGCTGAGTTGCTCCAGCACTGGAGCAGCAGATAAGTTTGTCTCCGCTCTCGACATTCATCTAAAGAATGGCATTTGCAGAGGCCTTGAGGAAGATCGCCAGCTTCAAGATGCCAACCTGCCAATTCTGTTGGGTAAATAGCATAGTGGAGGTGAAGGTGGCAGCAGGGGAGGTGTTGGGTGGGGCAGTTATAGAGGCAGACAATGAGACATGGACTAGATATGTAGAAGTGGAACAAAAGACACTAGCTTGTAGGGCAGGTTATATCAGCAAAGCATCCAATTGACTCCTAGACGGACCGTCTGACCACACATTTTGTCAAATTCTTTTGAAATAAATAGCAGTCATAAAATCTTCAAACGTGTGGCATGAGTCACTTGGTACTCGGTGTCTACAAGTATTTGTTAAGAGTGAGTCACACTTGTATAACATACAATTTAAATAGTTGTCTCCTGACACGTTTGTGTAAGTTTGTCTAAATACAGCAGATTTAAACACAGGCTCTGTCTGGCAAGAGGAACGCATTGCTGTCCAAGAACAAACCCTGCAATTTATTTGCCAGCAGCAATATGTATCGAGGTTTGCTTGGAATTTAATGCAGAAGCCGCTTTCTCTGATAGTAATGTTTAGCAAGGGAACTGCAGATGTTGGTTTAAACCGAAGATAGACACAAAAAGCTGGAGTAACTCAGCGGGACAGGCAGCACCTCTGGAGAGAAGGAACGGATGACGTTTCCGGTCGAGAGTCTTCATCAGACCTGCTTGCCTGGGCCTGTTTCTATGTTGTATCTCTAAACTAAACTAAAACTGAACAACAGTCTGAAGAAGTCGACCCGAAACGTCACCCGTGATTTCTCTCCAGGATGCTGCCTGTCCTGCTGAGTTACTCCAGCTTTTTGTGACTATTCTCTGATACTAAGATAATTTCCTGAACAAATTGACCTTGACATGACAGTGATTAAGAAGCTTAATACAGTGCCCTGCGAACTTAATCAATAAGTCTACATTTATTTTGAAAGCATTTTAGGTTAATATTTTTCAAACACTTCTATCGAGCAGGAAAATGGAATGATATTGTCTGGTTCATTAATGTCAAGTGTACAACAATTCACAGATTCAGTTGACGGCTTCTGTTTTCCAGATCCATGTTTTTAGTCTTGTATTTCTCGAGTACCCGAGTATTTTCATTTATTTTCCATTCCAGTGTTTCAATCTTCGAATCTCTTTCCTGACCCAAGGTTCGCAAGTTATCCATTTGTTCCCTCTGTCCACGAGATTCATCTTGTAACATAATCAGCTTGTCTTGATCTTCCTTCAATTTGCTCGAAATTCCTCTCATCATTTCTTCCAAACCGCAGAACCTTGTGTTCATTTCTCCGTTCATTTTCGATATTGCTTCTAAGGTACCAGAGTCAGAGGCTGTGCCTTCCCCACGCTCCTTCCCTGGAGAAGCTTTTTTTCCCCTCTTGTCTCCGTCCTTTACACGATTGAAGCGTATAAAAGTGTTATCAACACTTTAAAAAAAAATTAGACCGTGTCTTGAAATCAAGTAATAACAAGTAACATTGAAAGAGTGGTAAGCAAGGAGTTAAAAGTTAAGGGAGCAAACGACGTTACAACCTTACGGCATGCTGCCACTGGGAGAGTCCTCATTATTGTCAAGTGTACTGAGGTACAGTGAAAAGCTTTTCCACTGTAATAAAACTGAATGATGTAAATCATAAGATACCACACAGGATAACAACATTGGTTTGGAAAGGAAACTATTTTAGTCGTTATACTACTGCAGAGTTTACCTGGGTTAAATACTTCAGATAACTGCAGTAGAAGTGTTCAGAATCCCCCCACATTTTCCTTGTGAGGATACAGGAGAAATCCGTTTCCTTATGTAGTTTGTAGATGTAGATTAGTTGATGCTGAATCACCTTCTAATGCAGTGTGAGTTGCAATTGCCTAAATAGGTCTGTGGCTGGATGAACTAATTGTTCTCTGAGTTTCTGCATATACTCCTGACCACAGAGGCAGCAAGGACCTTAGATTGCTGTTCAGTTTTAGTTTAGATTAGAGGTACAGCATGCAAACAGGCCCAGGGCAAGAAGGTCTGAAGAAGCGTCTCGACCCGAAACATCATCTATTTATTTTATAGACAATAGACAATAGACAATAGGTGCAGGAGTAGGCCATTCGGCCCTTCGAGCCAGCACCGCCATTCAATGTGATCACATGTGATGTAATTACCTGTTAAAAATTAAAATTAAAAAATACAATTTACGATCTGTACAGATAGGGTAGACAGGCAACACCTTTTTCCTGGGGTGTAAATGTCGAGGACTAAAAGGCATAGCTGTAAGGTGAGAGGGACAAAGTTTAAAGGAGATATGCATGATAGTTTTTTTACACAGAAGGTGGTGGGTGCCTGGAACATGCTGCCGGGGTGGTGGTGGAGGCAGATAGGTTTGTGGCGTTTAAGTGACATTGATAATTGACACATTGATAATTGACACTTACACCTATACACTATAACTGTGGATGCTAGAATCTCACTGCAAAACACAAAGTGCTGGATAAACTCATTGGGCCAGGCAGCATCTATGGAGGGAATGGATAGATGGCGTTTCCGATCAGGATCCTTCTTCAGTCCAAAGAAGGGTCCCATCCTGAAACATCGTTTGTCCATTCCCCTCACATTTGCTGCCTGACCTGCTGAGTTCCTCCAGCACTTTCTGTTTTGCTCAAGATTCCAGCATCTACAGTTGTATAGTTTTAGAGATACAGTGCGGAAACAGGCCCTTTGGCACACTGAGTCTGCGCCGACCAGTGGTCCCGGCACATTATCCTACACACTCTAGGTACAATTTACAATTATACCAAGCAAGTTAAGCTACAAACTTGTACATCTTTGGAGTGTAGGAGGAAACCGAAGATCCCAGAGAAAACCCACGCACATCACGGGGAGAACGTGCAAACTCCGCACAGCCAAGCACACATAGTCAGAAACGAACCCGGGCCTCTGGCGATGTACTGCTGTGTGACCATGATCCTGTATATTATATATATCCTGTCCAGGCACGTTTAAAGGATTGTAAAACTTGGTTGGTCCGCTGCAGTTCCAATAACCATGAAAAAAAAAATAAAAAAACATAAAACATCAAGTTTTGATGTCTGAAGAAAGGTCCCGACCCGAAACGTTACCTATCCATGTTCTCCAGAGATGCTGCCAGACCCACTGAGTTGCTCCAGCACTTTGTGTCTTGTTATGTAAACCAGCGTCTGCAGTTCCTTGTTTCTCCAAAGTCAACAAAAGTTGTTTGAACTTCAGCACGATTTCTTTCTTTTCCAAATAATGAATTTATTTCTGTTGTTTGTCATGCTGTTTACAGAGTATTATGTTTACATACTTGTTGCTGAAGTAAGGATTTGATTTTTCCCTTCCGGGACATGACAATAACATTTATTTAGTCAGAGCGGGGTTAAATCTGTGGAATTCTTAGCCGCAGAAGGTTGGGGAGGCCAAGTCAATGGATATTTTTAAGGCAGAGATAGGTAGATTATTAATTAGTATGAGTGCCAGGGGTAATGGGAAGAAGGCAGGAGAATGCGGTTAGGAGGGAGAGATAGATCAGCCGCCGCTGAATGACGGAGTAGACTTGATGGGCCGACTGGCCTAATTGTACTCCTATCGCTAATGAACTTATGAACTTACGGAAACACTCTAGACTCTTGACTAGACATAGAGTTGAATCAGAGTACATATTGTATTGTATGTGGCTGGAGTTATAACAGAGACAGAGTCAGTGGCTGTTTGCCATCGTTCCTATCTCTCTGCAGTCTGAAGCAACGTTTCCATGTTGAGGAAACACAAGAGGTTTACAAGCACCTTTCCCAATGCCAGACCCTGAATTATTGTGAGTGAGAAATTAAACTTGAAATAGTTTAGTTTAGTTTAGTTTATTGTCACTTGTACCGAGGTACAGTGAAAAGATTGTGTTGCGTGCTATCCAGTCAGCGGAAAGACAATATGTGATTACAATCGAGCCATTTACGTTGTACAGATACGTGATAAGGCCTGGATAGAGTGGATGTGGAGAGGATGTTTCCACTAATGGGAGGGTCCAGGACAAGAGGTCATAGCCTCAGATTTAAAGGACGTTCCAAGGGCCTGTCCCACTCAGGCAATTTTTCAGCGGACTGCCGGCGAGTGTCAAGCTGAAAAAGTGGAAGTGGAATGCCGAGTGTCAAGAGTGGAACAGAAACACATCGCAAAGGCGGGGGCCAGGGAAAGCGGGGGAGCACTGTCTGAAATTCACACGGTGCAAAGCCAAGGTGATCCAAACCAAACACACACCGCGATGAGCAGGAAGGTTAAGACGGCTAGCACAGTGTACGGTGACTCCTTTAAAAGAGCGGGGGGGGAGGGGAGATTGGGGGGGGGGGAGGAGGAGGGGGGAGGGAGGGGGGGGGGGGGGGGGGGGGGGAGGGGGGGGGGGGGAGGGGGGGGGGGGGGGGGGGGGGGGGGAGGGGGGGGGGGGGAGGGGGGGGGGGGGGGGGGGGGGGTGGTGGGGGGGGGGGGGGGGGGGGGGAGGAGGGGTGGGAAACACTTTTAAGAGGCCAGACAACCTTTAATAAGCCAGAGATACACAGCTGTGAAGTTTGGTGGGCTTTTAACATTACCGGTCGGTTTTTCTTGGTTCTGAAAACTCGTGCTTACGTTTTTCTCCCCCAATGAGCCAATGAAAATGCCCGGTCAGCAAAGGAGATTAACTAAAACTACCTACGACTACCTCGACTACCTACAACGACATGGCCACCCCAATACAACTGCACCTACGACTACAAAAGTATCGATTTTCTCCATGGCGACCAATTTTTCAACATGTTAAAAAATTTGCTGCAGCCATACTGAGACCGCGACGAGTTCCCAGAATGCGGGAACTCCTCGCGACCATGAAGGAGACTCACCAGAGACCACCAGCGAACATGTGGCGACCATGTGGCGATCATGAGGCGAGCGCAGAGTCTCCTGCACTCACCTAAGTGGGACAGGCCCTTAGGAAGGCGATGAATAGGAATTTCTTTAGTCAGAGGGTGGTGAATCTGTGTAATTCATTCCCGCAGAAGGCTGTGGAGGCCAAGTCAATGGATATTTTTAGGGTAGAGATAAATAGATTCAGGTGTCAGGGACTATGGGGAGAAGGCAGGAAAATGGGATTAGGAGAGAGAAATAGATCAGCCATGATTGAGCGGTGGCTGATCTAGACTTCATCATCATCGTTGAAAACATTAGCGACGTAGAATTGCTGGTTTCCAATGGGAACGGTGACGGACGCACCACACATCTCTGTCCTCCAGTTCCTGCGGACCTCCACCGCTGGAAGAATAGGATTTTGGTGTGTGTGCTTTATCATCGTTCCTTACATTGCTGTGTACGACAGTGATCGCAACTTCTACTGAAGTGTGGATGGCCGTTGGGTCGCTAGGAGCTCATCCGCCCTTTGACAGGTCTTGTGTTTGGTATTGGGGGTCCACAGCCCCCTCCTCACCTGGCAAACCAGGTGGGGGAGACGGTTTAGTCGCCGACTATCCGACCATGGAGCAGGTAGCACGGGATTACATGGTACCCGTGGTGGGAGGAACTCCCCCCGACCTGACCTGATGGCCAAATTCTGCTCCTATCACTGATGAATTTATGAACTTATGATAAGGGAATAACGTCTAGTGCAATGTAAAGCCAGTAAAATCCGATCAAAGCTAGTCTGAGGGTGACCAGTGAGGTAGATAGTAGTTCAGGACTGCTCTCTGGCTGTGGTTGGATGGTTCAATTGTCCAGTTCAAATAAATAAGTGTACATTTTTTTCCTGAGGAGGAGCTTTGCATTTAGTCGCTAGAGGCAGTGGGTCTGGGAGCTGTGTGGGAAGGCTTGACAATCCTGCTCACAGCTGCTCAGAGGTGTAAAGTGAGGCCTTGCTCTGACTTCCCTCCCTTGTTCATTCAGCTCAGCAGCTTCTAATTTTAACTTCCAGGTTTTTAAAAATAAGTTTGGGGAGTGGGAAGCATGCCGGCATAATTCCTGAATGGCGGCACCGGGAGAGGGCGAGATTAGAACTCATCGCTGTTGCCGAGGTGGAGGCGCAAGGAACTGCGGATGCTGGAATCTTGAGCAAAACGCAAAGTACCCGGAGGTACCCAGCGGTCAGTGGCATCCGTGGAGGGAATGGACAGATGCCATTTTGGGTCAGGACCCTCCTTCAGACTGATTTTAGACTTTAGAGATCCAGTATGGAAACAGGCCCTTCGGCCCACTGAGCCCGTGTTCGCCCAGGGATCGCCCCTGTACACTAACCTACACACACTAGGCACAATTTTACAACTTACTGAAGTTAATTAACCTACAAACCTGCACGACTTTGGAGTGTGGGAGGAAACCGGACAACCCGGAGAAAACCCAACGTGGTCACAGGGAGAATGCACAAACCCGGGTTCGATCCTGACTACAGGTGCTGCCTGTACGCAGTTTGTACCTTCTCCCTGTGACCATGTTGGGGTTTCTTCAGACTGAAGAAGGGGCCCGACCCGAAATGTTGCCTATCCATGTTCTCCAGACATGCTGCCTGACCCAGTGAGTTACTCCAGCACTTTGTGTCTTTTTTGACATTCAACCAGCATCTGCAGTTCCCTGTGCCTCCATCAATGGAAAGGATGTACTGATACCGTCAATGTCTCTTCCACCCGACGACCCTAACAGTACTGATCTGTGATCGTCACAACCAAAGCTTGCCGGCAGCACACGGGTATTCTCCAATGTAGTTTCAACGCCAAAGGTAGAATAACGGCACAGCGGCAAAGTGATGGAGCTAATACCTCACAGTGCCAGAGACCAGGATTCGATCCTGACCTACGGTGCTGTCTGCGCGGAGTTTGTACGATTTCTCTGTGACCCTGTGGGTTTTTCCCGTCCGGGTGCTGCGGTTTCCTCCCACATCACCTGCAGGTTTGCAGGTTAATCGGCTTCGGTAAAATGCCCCTGCTATGTAGGATACCAACGTGGGATAACATGGAATGAATAGAACCATATAACCATATAACAATTACAGCACGGAAACAGGCCATCTCGGCCCTTCTAGTCCATGCCGAACACATATTCTCCCCTAGTCCCATCTACCTGCACTCAGACCATAACCCTCCATTCCTTTCCCGTCCATATAACTATCCAATTTATTTTTAAATGATAAAATCGAACCTGCCTCCACCACCTTCACTGGAAGCTCATTCCACACCACTACCACTCTCTGAGTAAAGACGTTCCCCCTCATGTTACCTCTAAACTTCTGTCCCTTAATTCTCAAGTCATGTCCTCTTGTTTGAATCTTCCCTACTCTCAGTGGGAAAAGATTATCCACGTCAACTCTGTCTATCCCTCTCATCATTTTAAAGACCTCTATCAAGTCCCCCCTTAACCTTCTGCGCTCCATACGGGTGATCGATGGCCAGTATGGACTCAGTGGGCTGAAGGGCCTGTTTCCACTAAAGTAGAGTAAATCCTGCCTTATGACTACTGACTATTTGGACCAATTCCATGTTAAGCTGGTGTTGTTCCAAATCTGAGCTGCCATACTTTTAATTAGGATCAGAGCCAAATTGAAGAAATTGTATTGTTTATACAGTGTGCTTTAAAATGAGCCCTTCTCTGCATTAGTTTTGAAACTGGAATGAAAATACCTCTATGGATGTGTAACTTTAATTTAAGTTCGTGCCACACACCTAATTGTCACCTAAAAGAATTGTGGAACAAAGTTTAGTTTTGCCTGTCAACTCAACAAACAAGGCCGATATGATTATTAGCTGGCCATGGAATTTGACTGTCTGATGTTGCCAGGCTTTTTAAAATATAATTCTGTTGTTCAATCGCCTAGCAACTACTTTAAATATTGTGAGACCAAAAACAGTAAAGCTTTTCTTTTTGATTTGCAATTCATCTTACCATTAAACAGCCCCTTTAAAATTAACCTTTGTTAGTTAGTTCAGCAAAAATGGCACCTCCCAAATACTAATCTATGACCTGAACCGTTCTGTGTGGGAAGGAACTGCAGATTGTGGTTTATGATAGATGCAAAAATGCTGGAGTAACTCAGCAGATCAGGCAGCGTCTCTGGAGAGAAGGAATGGGTGACGTTTTGGGTCGAGACCCTTCTTCAGACTGGTTAGGGTCTGATTTATTTATAAATCAAAGCACATAAGCAATGATATGATGATAATGATGTATAATGTGTATATATATATATATATGTGATGTAGTGTATATTAGTCAGGATAGCTTATATAAACAAGGCAGTGCATTTTTATATCAGTTTTTTACAGATTTTAAAATAGAGGACGGCACAGTGGCACAGCTGGTAGTGCTGCTGCCTGAAAGCGCTGGGGTCCCGGGTCCCAGGTTCGATCCTGACCTCGGATGCTGTCTGTGTGGAGTTTGCGCGTTCACCCTGCGACAATTTTGGGTCTCCTCAAGGTGCACCGGTTTCCTCCCTCATCCCAAAGACCCGTGGGTTTGCAGGTTAATTGGCCTCTGAAAAAATGTCCCAAGTGTGCAGGGAGTGGATGTGAAAGTGGGATAATAGAGAACTAGTGTGAATGGATGAGTGATGTTCGTGTGGGTTGAAGGGCCTGTTTTCATGCTGTATGTCCAAATCAAAAGTCAAATCAAATTAATAATCAAAATTATTAGCCCAAAGCAATCTTTAAGGTGGGCTGAAAGGCTTGTTTCCACGCTGTATCTTTCAATCAATTCAATCAATCAATGCCTTAATAAATCATGTTTTATACGCATTCCAATATTTTTCAGAAATATACAAATACACATATTTTCAAATGTCTATTTGGTTCAGTTTTGTGGTTCGAGATACAGCGCGGAAACAGGCCCTTCGGCCCACCGAGTCTGCGCCGACCAGTGATCCCCGCACCTTACCACTACCCTACACACTCTAGCGACAATTTTTCATTTGCACCAAGCCAATTAACCTGCTAACCTGTACGTCTTTGGAGTGTGGGAAGAAACCGTAGATCTCGGAGAAAACCCACGCGGTCACGGGGAGAACATACAAATTCCGGGCACACAGCACCCTTAATCGGGATCGAACCCAGCTCTCTGGCTCTGTAAGTGCTATGATGCAGCAACTCTATTGCTGTGCCACCATGCTGCCCTACAACAGTATATCATAGTACACACTAGGAACGGCAAATGCTGGCACCTTGCGGAGAACACAAAGTGCTGGACTAACTCAATGGGACAGGCAGCAGCTCTGGAGGACATGGATTGGCAACCTTTCCAGTCCGAAACGTCGCCTGTCCATGCCCTCCAGAGATGCTGCCTGACCCACTGACTTACTCCAAAACTCTGCGTCTATCAAAGTAGTTATGAGAATTTTAATATTAAATTTATCAGTACGCAAAATAAATAGGCAACTCAGGAGTAATAACAGGGTTGGCACAGACGGCAGTGAGAGGTCATTCTACGGTAACTGAGATAACGCTTTCATCTGAACAATATATACTAATCTATTGAAAGCCCTACCTCTACGGAAAGATAACTTATCTTTTCTTTGAAAGCAGACGGTTGGATTTTTTTTAATGCCTCTCTTCTCCCATTTGTAGTATTGTGTATAGTTCTGGCCGCTCCGTTGCAGGAAGGATATAGAGGCTATGGAGAGGGTGCCGAGGAGGTTTACCAGAATGATGCCTGAATTAGTGAGTATTAACCACAGAGAGAGTTTGGACAGGCTTGGATGGTTTCATCTGGAACTCCGGGGGTTGAAGTGAGGCTCGATAGAGGTATATAAAAGGATGAAAAGTATAGATAAGGTGGACAGTCAGAACTTTTTTTTCAGGGTGGCAATATCAAATATCAGAGGGCAAAGCTTTAAGGTGAGAGGGACAAAGTTTAAAGGAGATGTGGGGGACAGTTTTTTTTTACACAGTAAAAGTTACACAGGTGGGTGTCTGGAACTCATTGCCAGAGGTGGTGGTGGAGGCAGATATGATGATGGCGTTCAAGAGGCTTTTGAACAGGCACATGGATATGGTGGGAACGGAGGGATATGGACCAAATGCAGGCAGATATAAGTCTTGGCACCATGTTTGGCAGAGGCATTGTGGGCTGAGAAGACTGTTCCTGGTGGTACTGTTCTATGTTCTAAGGTCTTCCTATATCTGAATTTTCTTGCAGATTTGGAAGCAAAAACGTCCTTCTCATTTCCCAAATCCTTCCTGTGAGCTTTCTAAAGCAAGATATTTTCCTTTGAGTTTGCACTAGTCATTTACTATTCTGGGGCTGAAAGGGATATCCCCTTCCCATACCTCTGCCAACGTTGCCTGGCGACAGCACAGGCTGAGTCATCATCTTTACAGATGTTTGGCACGGACACGGTGGGCCGAAGGGCCTTTTCCTGTGCTGTACTGTTCTATGTTCCATGTTCTTTTCTTGCAGAGGCTCTGACTTTACATCAACTTATTGAGAGTTGTCCTGTCTGCCATTATCACTGATGTTTTAATCTTCTATTGCATTTTGATTGTTCTTGTATATTTTCAGGTTTCTTAGAGTCATGTTGTCATACAGCATGAAAACAGGCCCTTCAGCCCAACACATCCATGCCAGCCAAAATACTCCATCTAAGAGTCCCATTTGCCTGCTTATATGTCCAATATCCCTCTACACCTTTCCTATCCATGAATTATTTTCCTGTGGTTTTTCAAGTTAAATGTTAAATCCGTTATGTTAATTGACTTTGGTACAAACAAAGATCAATAATTATTAGTTAATAATTAGAGGGCATAGCTTTAAGATGAAAGGAGCAACATTTAAAGGAGATGTCGGGAACAAGTTTTTTTACACAGAGAATGGTGGGTGCCTGGAATGCGCTGCCAGGGGTGGTGGTGGAGGCAGATAGTGGCGTTTTAGATAGGCACAGGAATGTGCAAGGATAGGGATCATGTGCAGGATTGGAGATTGGTTCATCTTGGCATCATGTTCGGCACAGACATTGTGGGCCGAAGGACCTGTTCCTGAGCGGCACTGTTCTCTGTTCTATGTAATTGGCCTTGTTCACTTCTGCTACCCCTGGATTTTGGGATGTAAATCATTAGTTACTGGGTGAGAATATTTCACAACAATGCCGTCATTCATTTGCTCCCTGATAAACCTCATAAATGGAATAAGAAGGAAGTAGTGGATAAAATCTTGAGGGGAATTGATAGATTCTTGAATGCAGAGTCTTATCTTATCCAGGATATGAGAATCAAGAACATGAGGTAATAGGCTTAAGGTTAAAGGGGACAGGATTTAATACAAGCCCACAGGGGTAACTCTTTCACTCAGAGGATGGTGGACACATGGAACGAGCTGCCAGAGGAGGCAGCTGAGGCAGGGACTATGACAGCATTTGAAAGACTCTTGTACATGGCTAGGAAAGGTTTAGCGGGATATGGGCCAAACGCAGACATAAGGACTAGCTTAGATGGAACATCTTGGGCAAGTTGGGCATAAGGGCCTGTTTCCAGGCTGTATGAATCTATGATTCTCAACAGATCAGGCAGCATATTTGGGTAGAGAATCAGTATTAATGTAACTCTCTTTCCCTTTCTGTAGATGCTGCCCGACCTGCTGAGTGTTTCCAGCATGTTCTGGTTTTACTGCATCGACCAGTCTCCGCGGTTACTTGAGGCCTTGTGCAGAGCAGTTGCCAATCCAAGCTGTGACGCATTCGTTTAGGATGCTTCCTACGGTGCAGCTGTAAAAAACATTGCATTTCCACATGACAACATACTTAATCCAGGAAAACTTTGTTTAGCAGCACAGAAAACAACAATGCTTGATACGGAAAGCAGATGTGTGTGTTGGAACGCACCGAGATGCCAGACGCAGACAGCGCAGAAATGGATCAGGCGTTTCCATCAATGACTGGCTCACTGTGCGGGTCTGCTGACATCTGAAGATGAGTGATGCGGAGAGAGTGCAAATGTGTCAGCACTGCATAACTGGAATTGCTTGCATTCCCATCAGCGACTGTCCTTCCATTGAGGAGAAAACTACTTCATCCACAGTTTACAGCAACGCTGGCTTTATTAATGACCGATGGAGACGTCCAGAGAAATACATATTATGGACTGCAAATGCTTTCAAATTTTAATTATGGTTTTAAAAGTTTTTTGCAGACGACTGTTGACGAGTACTCTCTTGAACCTCGACTGTTGTATGGTAGAGAACATATTGACTGGCTGCACCGTGGCCTGGTTTGGCAATTCGAACACCCAGGAATGAAGGAAATTACAGAGAGTGGTGGACACTGCCCGGGTACTGAACTCACCACCATCGAAGAGATCTATCGGAGACGCTGCCTCAAAAAGGCAGCCAGTTTACTTTAGATAGACACATAAAGCTGCAATAATTCAGAGGGACAGGCAGTATCTCTGGAGAGAAGGAATGGTAATGTTTCGGGTCAAGATCCATCTTCGACCCAAAATGTCAGCCAGTCCTTCTCTCCAGAGTTGCTGCCTGTCCCTCTGAGTTAGTCCAGCTTTTTGTACCTATCTTCGGTTTACATCAGCATCTGCAGTTCCTTCTTACACAGCCAGTTTGGTTTAGTGTAGTTTACAGATAAACAAATCCTTTGGGCCACCAAGTCCACACCGACCAGCGATCCACATACAGTAGCAACATCACACGCATTAGGGAAAATTTACAATCTTTACCAAAGCCAATTAACCTACAAACCTGTACGTCTTGGGAATGTGGGAGGAGACCGGAGCACTCGGGGGGCGAACACACGCGGTCATGGGTTCACTCTGTACAGACGGCACCCGTAGTCAGGATCGAACCCGGGACTCTGGCTCTGTAAGGCAGCAACTCCACCACTGCGCCACTGTGCCAACCCCTCATCAAGGATCAAGTATCATCAAAGACCCATACCACCCTGGCCATGCTCTCATTTCACTCCTAGCTTTGGGAAGAAGGTACAGGAGTCTGAAAACCATAAACGGCAGGTTCAGGAGCAGCTCCTTCCCAACAACCATCAGGCTCTTGACCACTAAACAAAACTAACCTCAACGCGTGAACTATGGAATGTCTTTGGTTGCATTGAGGACCACGATTTTTGTTTTGCACTAGTTTTGTGGTTATTAATTTATTGTTTTTTTTCTGTTTATTACATTTTATCTGTGTGTGTATTGCTTTTATGGGCCTGTTATGCTGCTGCAAGTACGAGTTTCATTGTTCTGTTGTCGGTACATATGACAATAAACAATTGACTTTTGACTTTTGATTCATGCCTTTTACGCTAAATATAATTCACTGTTAAGGCGGAATGGGTTTGTTTATGAAATAAATATTGTACACTTCAATGGAAATTTACAGGATACATTTCCGTTCCATTGGAAATCTAAGCGCAGATACATTGGCCAAATCTTCCAGGAAAATATTTGCACATTAATGATGCAAGCTGGCAACATATATGCAAATTAAATAATAAATAGTGATAGTTTGATGATCTGCCACAAGTTAATATTGCCAATATTTGCCATTTGCTTCACACATGAAGAAGTTATTGGCATCAATTATTAGTTATTTATTAACGTCACTGGAGGAAGATAAGATTAAGATTATGTGGAACAGAGGTGATAGTGTGTCTGTGTGAGCTGGTACAGTATATTGGTGAAAATGTAACTAACATGCGGAACAGTGGCACAACAACAGAGTTGCTGCCATACTGCGCCAGAGACCTGGGTTCAATCCTGACTATGGGTGCTTGTCTGCACGGAGTTTGTACCTTCTCCCCGTGACCTGGGTGGATTTTCTCCGGGATCTCCGGGTTCCTCCCACACTCCAAAGACACATATTGTTACAGGTTCATTGGCTTGGTATTAATGTAAATCATTCCTAGTGTGTGTAGGATAGCGTTAGTAGTGTGTGAGGGTTGCTGGTCGGTGTGGACTCGATGGGACAAAGGGCCTGTTTTCGTGCTGTATCTCTAAACTAAAACTAAACTAAACACAATCGCTATGAAGGGGTGAAATCGGCAATATTAGTGATAAGGCTTAAGAATAGTGGCACAGCTGATAGAGCCACTGCCTCACTGTGTCAGAGTCCCAGGTTCGATCCTGACCTTGGGTGCTGTCTGTGCGGAGTTTGCACGTTCAACCTGTGACCGCGTGGGTTTCCTCCGGGTGCTCTGGTTTCCTCCCACATCCCAACGACGTGCGGGTTTGTAGGTTAATTGGTCTCCGTAAATTGCCTCTGGTGCTCAGGGCGTGGGTGTGAAATGGGGATAACATAGAACAGGTGTGAACTGGTTATCGATGGTTGGCGTGAACTCGGTGGGCTGAAGGTTCTGTTTCCATGCTGTATCTTTAAGCTAAACATAAACAAATAGGAGCAGGAGTCGGCCATTCGGCCCCTCAGGCCTGTTCCACCATTCGACATGAATGACCATGGCTGATTTTCCTCAGGCATCTTCTCCTGTTAGTCCTTCATAACCCTCAATTCTTCAATCTTCCAAAAACGTATCTACCTCATCTTTAAATGCCCCCAAATGATCCAGCCTCTACAATCCACGAAGATGGAGAATTCCCGAGATTTGCTTAGCCTCGGCTGGAAGAACTTCCTACTAAAAATAACTGGCTCGCTTAACCTGCAACTAGATCCTCTCTAAGGCAGACACAAAATGCTGGAGTAACTCAGCGGGTCAAGCAGCATCTCTGGAGAGAAGCAATGGCCAACCTATCTCCTTGGCAACTGCGTGGCGACGTCCGAAAGGTTAGACATCCCTTCTCTCCAGAGATGCTGCTTGACCCGCTGAGTTACTCCAGCATTTTGTGTCTACCTTCGATTTTACCAGCATCTGCAGTTCTTTCTTCTAACTATATCCTCTCATTGGACATCTTTCCACTGGTAGAAACATAGTGACATCCAACCTGTTAGACCCTTTCAGTATCTTATGTTTCAATAAGAGTGGTGCGTATGTGGAATGAGTTGTCAGAGGAAAACATTTACCCCAGCAAATGGGTACATTTTGATCGGTATATTCGAATCCTGACCCCAGGTGCTGTCTGTGTGGTGTTTGCACGTTCTCCCTGTGACTGTGTACGTTTCCTCCCACATTTCAAAGGCCTGGTTGGTTTATTGGCCACTGCAAGTCATCCCTGGTGTGTAGTTGAGGGGTAGAATCAAGAGATTCAAATTAAAGAGAGTTTCTTGTCATGTGTCCCAGATAGGACAATGAAATTCTTCCTTTGCTTCAGGACAACAGAATATAGCATAGCAGGTTCTGGGGGGGGGGAAAGGGGGTTGATGAGAATGTGGGGAGAATAAAGAGAGGGATTAGGCAGGAATGAGGAAGATGGATGGTTGGTAGCTGGCATGGACTTGGCGGGCCGAAGGGCCTGTTTCTGTGCTGCAACTCCCTATGAGTGAAATGGTAACAAAATGGTAAAATATTATTTTGAACTAACATCCAAGTCATAAAACTGGACATCGAACTCAGTGCAAGATCATGTCTCCTATTGATCTACTGTGGCAGTAGGCCAATTGTAGTAGGCCCACGGTCTTGTTGAGATTGGAGTTGATATGCGCGGTAACCAACCATTCACAGCACTTCATCACCACAGACCTTAGTGCCACCGGTTGGTCGTTATTGAGGCATGGTACCTTACCGGAGGTTGCAGGTGGTTGCCGGAGGTTGCAGGTAGTGGAAGCAGGTAGGGAGACTGACAAACCTCCGGGAACCTCCGGGAACCACACGGAAACCTTGGGTGGGGCGCAAAGCCTCCAGAGGTTTCCGTTCAGGTTTCCTAAGTGGGACAGGGGCACTACTCTTCTTGGGCACAGGTATAATTGATCAAGAGATCAAGAGTGTTTTATTGTCATATGTCCCAGATAGAACAATGAAACAGAACTAGTGTGAATGGTTTGATGGATGGTCAGCATGGTCTCGGTGGGCAAAAGGAGCTGCTTCAAAGCTTTGAATCAGTCAATCAGTCGCTCTGACCACCAATAAATGTTGTGTAACAAGTAGTTAAAATGTCTTCTTGTTTCACTCAGAGCAGCACTGCTGGTGCATGCTGGATTCTTGTCCAATGACAAGGTATTTTAAGATTAGTTGGAAGTGCCCTGTAGAGACAAGAAGAATATTTGCAGCTGTAAATGTGGTCTGTAGTTTTGTTTTAGCACCACATAATGCAGCACTATTGCAAATACAACGTTTGGAAATAATTGATTTTAGGAAGTTATTTTCAGATTCTCATTTGTAAATTCAAAAGAGATTGGGAAGAAAACATGACATGAGTTTGGAACAATGATTAGCTGCAGTAATTTTTAAATTGCATTTACTACTTTCCTCCAAGAGGGCTACCACTGGCCTCTACATCAGCGTGGTATGTTCTATAGACTGACAAGTTATTGTCATTCTATGCTTCAGTGCAGTAATGACAAATATACACACCATTTCTGTTAGAGTCATCAACTCTAAGAATAACAGATGAGTACATAGAACATAGAACAGTACAGTACAGGACCAGGACCTTACATGATCCCACTGGCTCGCCACTCTGCACTGGACCACTTGGACAATAAAAACAACATATGTTGTTCATAGACTACAGCTCAGCGTTCAACACCATTATCTTCTTAAGGCCAGTTACGAAGCTCGGGGAACTGGGTCTCTGCGCATCCCTCTGCAGCTAGATCCTCAACTTGCTCCTCAGCAGCACACAATCCACATGATACTTCCTCCTCCATATCCATCTGCAAAGGGCCACCTCAAGGCTGTGCTCAGCCCCCTTGCTCTACTCACTCCATGCCCATGACTATGTGGCTGGACACAGTTCCAACTCCATCTTGAAACACGCCGACATCACCACCGCTGTTGGACGATGATGAGTCAGAATATAGATGGGGGGGGGGATGGATGGTCTGGTGTCACAACAACAACCTTGCTGGCAATGCCGGTAAAACCAAGGAACTGATTGTCGACTTTAGAATAGGAAGGTTGAGGATCCGACAAACCCGTCTTCATCGATGGCTCAGTCGTTTAGAGAGTCACCAACTTCATGTTCCTGGGTGTGGGTATCTCTGATGGGACCCTGGACACGGCACATTGAGGCAATCATAGAGAAAGCCCTTCAATGCCTCTACGTCCTTAGAAGATTATGGAGAGTCATGTAATGGATGGCTTTATGGATGTCGACAAATACACCCTTGAGCTTCTACAAGTGTATGATAGAGAGTATATTGATCGGTTGCCTCATGGTTTGGCCACTCGAACGTGCAGGAACGAAGGAGTTTACAATATGTGGTGAACACTGCCGGGTCCATCACTGGCATTGACCATCTCTGGTATTCCCACCGTCGAAGGGATCTACACGAGACACCACCTCAAACAGGCAGCCAGCATCATCAAGGGCCCACACCACCTTGACTTAGCTCTCATTTCACCCCTGCTGTCGGGAAGAAGGTTTTTGGGTCTGAAGACTGTAACGTCCAATTCCAGGAACAGCTTTGTCCTAACAACCATCAGGCTATTGAACACTAAGAACTCCAGCTAAACTCTGAACTGCAAACTGCCTTGGTTGCATGAGGGGCCTCAGGCTTTGGGGTTTTTTGCACTATATTGTTTTTTTATATTCTTTTGTTTATTTGTATATTTTGTAGTTCAGAGACACAGCATGGAAACCGACCCCTTGGTCCACCAAGTCCACGCTGATCATTGATCACCTGTTCACACTAGTTCTACAGTATGTCTTCCCACCTTATGGCCAATTCACGTACGAACCTGCATGTCTTGGTATGTGGAGCCCTAGGAGGAAACCCGTGCGGTCACAGGGAGAACGTGCAAACTCCACACGGTCAGGATCGAACTCGTTCAATTATTCAATGATGCTTTATTGTCACATGTACCTAGGTACAGTGAAATGCTTTGGTTTGCATTCAGCCTGGCAAGATTATACAACAGACTTCCCCTAGGCTGTACACAAGTGTCGCCATGTTTCTGGCATCGATGGAGAAACATACAATGGAGATGACAGAACTCACCGTTGCCCAGTAGACTTTGAGCTGGACCCAGATCTTCATTTGCTCATTTCCTCAGCCAAGGCCTGTTCTAGAGCACTAAGGAAGACCCCAAGGTCTGAAGAAGGGTCTCGACCCGAAACGCCACTGTCTCTGGCATGGTGAGGCAGCAGCTCTACCAGCTGCGCCACTGCTTCAACATTTCAGTTAAACATTGGCTACGAAAATACTCAGAAATATCGACTACGCCATTGCCTCTACAGTTACTCCTCGACCCACTGGTTTCCTCCAGCAGATTATTCTTTTGCTTTAAAATTATTAGCCTTCAAATGTCCCGCAAACAGATAATATTACCGATATTTCACCTGTCCACACAGAGAGAGAGAGAGAGAGAGAGGGAGAGAGGGAGAGAGAGAGAGAGAGAGAGAGAGAGAGGGAGAGAGAGAGAGAGAGATAGGAGAGAGAGAGATAGGGAGAGAGAGATAGAGAGAGAGAGAGAGATGGACAAATAGATAGAAAGAGCAGATGGATGTAACGTCGGTATTGGTATTAATTTATTATTATCACGTGTACCGAGTTACGATGTGAAACCTTAGATTGATTGGCAGATTGTACGATACACGAGGACAAGAGGACAGCAAATGAGAAAATAAACAGACTGTAGAATATAGTGTTACAGCTACGGAGAAAGTGCAAATTAAATATAACTGAAATACCCAGAAACTATTAAGCTCCAGGTTCAGAATGGTGCGGAGATTACCTCGGGAGCAAGAAATGCCTAATTGATTGCTGCTGGCTAATCTCAGCCCTATCGTACTAGAGAACTGATCAGCGGATATGACCACATGCAAACTGGAGGAACAGCACCGTGTATTATGCTTGGGCAGCTGACAAGTCTATCACCTGCCAGGCTTTGTCTTGCCCCCACCTCTCCTCTCCAGCTAAATTCAGCAGTTTCCGCACAATACCTCTACGGACTCCTTCTAAAAAAAGTTGTTAACAGTACTTCATATTCAGCTTGGGTAGTTTACAGCTCAAAGTGAACACTGTAGGTAGACACAAAATGTGCTGGAGTAACTCAGCGGGTCAGGCAGCATCTCTGGAGAAAAGGAATAGGTGACGTTTTGGGTCGGGACCCTTTTTCAGACAATGAATTCTCCAATTTAGGTCACACGCCATCCTTTCCCTGCCTCCTCTTTCCTGTGGCCCCCTACCCATCCCCTACCCTGGAGTGCACCCATTTCTCCCACCGATCTGCACCATCTATCCCCAACCCTACATCCCCTCCCCCAACTGCATTTGGATACAGCAGAGGGGGGTTTTGATAGGCAGATAGGTGGACAAAAGCTAAAGATGAAAAGAAGACAAAAAGGCGTCAGACACGGAGAGAAGAGGAGTGAAACATGAAGCCGGAGCAACCTATATTGGTGGAATGGGATGGGGAGAATGAAGGGGAAAGGGGATGGGATAGTGGGATAAATGGGTGTGCACAGGGAAAGGAGGGGGAAAGAGGGAGGGGTCTTACTTAAAATGTGACAATTCAGTGTTCATACCGTTGGATCGCATTATTTGGTTGACTTAGTTTGGTTTACTATCGCACCATTTAAGAAGCAATTAAACAGGTACATGGATAGGACAGGTCTAGAGGGATATGGGCCAAACGTAGGCAAGCGAGACTAGTGTAGATGGGACATGTTGGACGGTGTGGGCAAATTGGGCCGAAGGGCCTGTGTCCACACTGTATGACTCTCTGACTAGATTACAGCAATATGGACCAAATGTGGGCAAATGGAACTAGCTTAGACGAGTCTTCTTGGGTTGGTATGGGTGAGTTGGGCCGAAGGGCCTGTATCCATTCTGTATGACTATGACTCTATTTGGTACAAAAATATACCTCATGAAAAATGATTTAGCCCGAGGCGATGGGTGATTCATGATGGAATTGTTGGAAGGTTAAAAGGGCATTGTTGTTGCACTTCCTGTTTCAGTCTGTTCCTGTAACTTGGTTCAATGCTAAACACGGCTGGAAATATAGACGGCAACTTGCCCTGCTGTCTGAAATGTTATCACTCTGTTCTAAACATAATTCTGTTTTGAATAAAATGGAAACATTTTGGAAAAATAGGATTTGCAGTTTGATCATTGTTTGTGGGTAATTAAATGTTCTTCCGATAGCATGTGGTGTCGAACCTTTTCACCTGATGTCTTTGCCTCTTTTGGGTTTGGGTTTGAGTTTGAGTTTATTGTCATGTGTACTTAGGAACAATGAAAAGCTAAGGAAGGGACACTGTAGACTCGAGGTAACAAATTCACTGCCTGCTGTTTCGATCCACCGTATGGAACTGTCCTTCACTAGGCTGAGTCATTGAACTAAACTGGTCAACGTGGGTGGCACAGTGGTAGAGTTGCTGCCTTATAGCGCCTGAGACCTGGGTTAGATCCTGACTACAGGTGCTGTCCATATGGAGTTTGTACATTCTCCCTGCAACCACGTGGGTTTTCTCCGGGTTCTCCGGTTTTCCACCACACGCCAAAGACGTACAGGATTGTGGGTTAATTGGCTTTGGGAAAATTGTAAAAATATCCCTAGTGTGTAGGATAGTGCTAGAGTAGGGGGTGACCGCTGGTCGGCGTGGACTCGGTGGGCCGAAGGGCCCGTTTCCGTGCTTTATCCTTCTGAACCTTCTGAATTTTGTAGTCGGCAGGGCAGTACTCTGCATGTCGCCAACTTGGACAATTTTACATTTTTATCAAGCCGATTTAACCTACAAACCTTTGTGTTTAAGAAGGAACTGCAGATGCTGGAAAATCGAAGGTACACAAAAATGCTGGAGAAACTCAGCGGGTGCAGCAGCATCTATGGAGCGAAGGAAATAGGCAACGTTTCGGGCCGAAACCCTTCTTCAGACCTACAAGATGGCGGATGTGCAGGAGTGGTGCCGTCTGTGTATGGCAGCCAGCCTGCAGTCCGTCTCTTCACTTTTTTTAAATTTGAAGTCTGTTTTAAGTCCTGTTAAAAAATGTTAGTGGAGGTCTTTTATGTGGTGGGTGGGGGTGGGGAAGGGGGAAACTTTATTTCTTAGTCCCCTACCTGGTCGGAGAGGCAGCATCCCTCCGAGCTGCTTCTTCGCCCCGTCCTCGCGGCCTACCATCGAGAATGGAGCCGCGTTCCTGTCGGGACCGGCCGGGACTACAGCTTCGGCGGCGGTGGCGCAGCGCTGGGATACCAACACGGAATGGTCGATGCCTTACCGGGTCGCCGTGCGGTAAGCTCCGGAGCGCTGTGGCCGTCGACTCCCAACATCGCAGAGCTGGGGTTGTCCGGGCGTCCGGCCGCGGGCGGCGCTGGATTTGGAGCGCCGCGGAGCCTGGGATCAAGTTCGCCGGGGTCGGAGCTCCAACCGGCGCGGTCTGAGGACTAAGAGTGCCCAGGTCTCCGGGGACGAGGCAGCTGCTCCAGACTTTCCAAGCCACTGAGGAATGTTTCACCCGACAATGGAGTTCCACCTTCCCGGCAAGAGGGCCCTGAAAATTATCAGACTGGCTGCACGGCCACAAATGGGCCCCGACCTCGTGTGTTTCACAGAGGAAGAGGACTTAACATTCTGGTACCTTTCCCCACAGTGGAAATTTTTGATTCTGCTGTGGGGGGACGTTTGTGTTGAACTCTATAATGTGTTGTGTCCATTTTCTTTATTTTTTAACCTTTTTCTATGGTTTGTATGAAAACTTATTATCTATTTTATGTAAAGCACTTTGGTGTCAATGCGAGTTGACTTAAAACATGCTATATAAATAAAACTTACTTACTTACTTACAAACCTGTCCGTCTTTGGAGTGTGGGAGGAAACCGAAGATCTCGGAGAAAACCCAGGCAGTTCATGGGAAGAACGTACAAACTCCATATAGACAGCACCCGTAGTCGGGATTGAACCCGGGTCTCTGGCAATGCTTTTTGCTGTAAGGCGGAAACTCTACCGCTGTACCACCGTGACTGCCTCTAAAGTCTAAAGGTTAACTTTTGTTTTCCAATGTTTTATTATTTACAGAAGGTTTGGCACAACTCTATAAAAGGCAGACCACCCAAAGACACACTTAGCAGTTTGAATGAGTCCTGCTTTAAATGGGTTTTCAAAGTGTCGATCACTATGTCACTGCAGACAATCCCCATTGTTGACATTGTCGCTGAAGCCCTTTGGTGTGGATGTTTACATGACAGAGATACCTCGCTCTTTGGTTTAGGTTTAGGTTTATTATCGTCACAAGAACCGAGGTACAGTGAAAAGCTTTGTTTTGCATGCGATCGAAACAGATCAGATCATACTACACATAAATACAACCAAATGAAACTCAAAGAACTATAAGTAGAGCAAAGGGATTGGTGCTATAGGAAATATATCATTACACTGGATAGAGTGCAGAGAAGATTTGCAAAGATATTGCCAGTTCTTGAGGGCCTGAGGTGTGGGGAGAGTTTGGGTAAGCTAGGACTTTATTGAGTTGTACAAAATCATGAGGTGAATAGAAATGGTGGATGCACAGATTTTGCCAGGGAATCAAGAAACAGGGGACATATGTTTAGGTGAAAAGGGAAAGACTTGATAGGAGTGGCAACTTTCCCACACATAAAGGGTTTGGTGGGTACATGGAATGAGCTGTTAAAGGAAGTAGTTGAAAAATACACCATAATGACATTTAAGAGACATTTGGACAGGTACATGGATAGGAAAGGTTTAAAGGGATATGGGACAAACACGGGCAGGTGGGACTGGTATAGATGGGGCATCTTGGTCAGCATGGATGAGTTGGGCCTGTTTCCGTGCTGTTTGACTCTGTGACTCTATGCAGAGTGCAGAATATAGTTCTCAGCATTGTAGCGCATCAGTTCCAGAGACCAATGTCCATGATGGGGTACTGCTGAACCTAACAGTGCCCTAACTTAAGGAAGGGCCATTCAGAAGCCTGATGACAGAGGGGCAGAAGCCATTTCTGGGGAGGCAAATTCCTGTCCTGCAAACTCATGCAAGAGTAACTTCAGAACACAAATCAAACACAGAGACACACGGGAATATTGGGTTGGAGTTCCCAAAGGTTTCAACGGTTTCAAAGGTCTTTTATTGTCACGTGTACCACTTAAGGTACAGTGATATTCGTATTACCATACAGCCATGCTAAAAAAAGGCAACATGCCACACAACTACATGAAAGTTAACATAAACATCCACCACCTCGGATTTCCCACATTCCTCACTGTGATAGAAGGCAATAAAGTCTATTCTTCTTCCCTCATTCTTCTCCCGCGGTCAGGGCAGTCGAACCACCCGTGGGGGCGATTGAAGCTCCCACAGCCAGCGGTCAAAGCCCCCCGCGTTGGGGCAGTCGAAGCCCCCGCGTTGGGGTGGTCGAAACACCAGCGGCTTGGAGCTCCCGGAGTGGGTCGCTAACCAGAGATGTTGAAGTCCGCAGGCTCCCGGGGTTGTAGCTCAGAGGTCGATCCCTGGATATTGTTCCATTTTTAATGCTCTGTCACAACACCTCAGCCAACCGGATGTAACGAATCACGCCCTCTGTTTAGAAGGTGAAAATGTGTACTCAATACACTTGCACAATTCTATACCTCTTGCACAAATCCTCAGAGAATGGGATTGGCTTATTATTTATTTCTCAGCAAAATGAATGGTGTTGTTGAGGTCTCTGTTGTTGTTAATCTGAACCAAACACAATACTGCACAATAAGTAAATTTTACAGGGCCGAAGAACACCATTCGCTTGAAATGTTTTGTGTGTCCTTCGGTGTGGTAACCATGGCACTTGAAAAATTGGATTGTAAATAACACATTACTAACAATATCAGCGCTCGGTCCATAACCACATTGTCGGCTTTGAACATTAAGATTAGCGATGACTCATAAAATCTACCACCAGCCATGTTCGTGTGAGGTTTATGAGCCCAAACCACTAGGTGGAGTATCTTATATTCATGGATTATGGAATGGAAGGAATGTTTTTAATGAAGTATCTAAAAATAAGAACACAACAACCAATGAAGTTGGTTATACGGCATCTCTACCTCACGATATTCAGTATTATCTTCATTTCTTTTCATCTCTGGCCTTTGTCACTTACCCCACCCATCTGCCGATCGCCTGTGCCTACCTGTCACTTGCCTGGCTTTGTCCCCACCCCCAACAATCTTTTCCAGCCCCCCCCCCCCCCCCCCCCCCCCCCCCCACCACCCGACTACAATAGGTCTGAAGAAGGGTCCAGTCCATCACACAAACCAGACTTCCCAACATTGACAGCATCTACACATCAGGCTGCCTCGGAAAAAAGCAGCCAACATAATCAAAGATTAGTCCCACCCTGGTCATTCCTTCTTCTCCCTATTCCCGTCTGGCAGAAGGTATTGAAGCTTAAAAGCGTACACCACCAAACTCAGAAACAGCTTCTTCCCCTCTGTTATCAGGCTTCCATAATCTAGGATACTATTTCACCCCTACCCCATTTTGGACATTTTATCAATGGAACTGATGCACATCAATGCTGAGACTAATACTCTGCACTCTGTATTTTGCACTTTGCTCTACCTACGCAAGCCCACGTAAGCCCACAGGGAGAACGTACAAGCTCCATGCAGACAGTACCCGTCGTCAGGATCGAACCCGAGTCTCTGGCGCCATAAGGCAGCAACTCTACCGCTGCGCCACCGAGCCACCCCTCCTCACCCCAACTCTAAATGGCCTATCCTTTATCCTGAGTCTCAGGATAGTGTCCCAGATGGCATTCGGTGAAATGTCTTCGTAAAATCCAACGTTTGGAAACCATTTAGATTTTGCAGGTCTCATTGCGCCCACCTGTCAACTCCAGGCAATTTGGGCCTTATTCCCCATGCCTTCTCCCTATGCAGTGACCCAGGTCAATGGGACCGGCTCAGATGGGGCATCCTGGTCAGTTTGGATGAGTTGCATTGAAGTACCTGTTTCCGTGCTGTATGAATCTATGACCCTTCCATGGAAGGATGGTGTGAAGTTATTCAAATCCACATCGGAAGAATATGTAGAACAGAGCTGACCAGCATCGAGGCACACAACATGGAAACAGGTCTATAAGCTCAACTCATCCATGCCGACCAATGTACCCCATCTAAGTTAGTTCCATTTGCCTGCTTTTGGCTCATATCCCTCCAAACAGTACCCGTCCAAGTGTTTTGTAAATATTGTTACAGTACCTGCCTCAGCTACCTCTGCTGGCAGCTCGTTCCATGTACCCACCACTCTCTGAGTGAAAAGGTTGCTCCTCAGGTTCCTATTAAATGTTTCTCACCTTATATAATATACTAGACTAAGTGGGACCCGTTGGGTCCTATGTTCACACGGGAGGGCTGGTCCCTCAATGCAATATTCCACCTCTCCACCAATTCCAATATTGGTGCCCACTGGGGGGCTTTCTGGAATGCTGGTATGGGTTCTTGGGGTGGCAGCTCAGTCCCTCAAGCCTGATCTGCTGGCAGCTCACTCACGGCTGGTGGGCTGGCAGTTGACTCATGACTATTCCTTAAAATTCCATTTCAAGCAGGGTGCAAGTCCACCAAATTCAAATCCATGTTCCTACCATTTCAAGCAGGGTTCAAGGCCACCAAATTTGTGCAGTTTCTTACCACTATGAGCAGAGTGCAAGGCCACTGAATTCAATTGCAGTTTCCAACCACTTCAAGCAGGGTCCAAGGCCACCAAATTCAAATGCAGCTTCATACCATTTCATGCAGGGTGAAACCACCATAAAACCACACAAAACACCAAACTCACAGTTCAGTAGACATTCAGTGTGTTCAGTTGATTCACAGCTCAGACAGAGTCATGATCTCTCCCTCCCCCATCATGCAGAGTGAGCCACACCCACACTTCCGGGTTTTATAACCCCTCCCCCTCCCACCGGAAAAGGTGTGGCTTTCAGGGCATGATTGACAGGAGAGAGATTCTCAACATTTTTTAAACACTAATAACACTTTTATTTTTCATTGATGGGAAGAATTCTCTGCACCTGCTCAGCGGAGGGGAGGGGACTGAGTAAGATGGCCAAAAATCACAGCCGTAAGTGTAGTGTTTTATCTAAAATCAATATACAGTGCAAACAGGAAGTAAGTGCATTTGCAGTAGTGCCTTTTAACTTCAAGCCAAAGCACCCAAGCCGCCATTTGCAGTAAGTAGTGCCTTTCAACTTCGCCAAAGCACCCAAGCAACCATTTGCAGTAAGTAATGCCTTTCAACTTCAAGCCAAAGCACCCAAACAACCATTTGCAGGCAGTGTCTTTTTACTTCAAACAAACCATATTTTCATTTTCAAACCACATTAAGGGTACTCACAGTTGTGTAGACATTTGTTCAGTGTTATTCAGAGCTCAGAGAGACGTGACCCTTGCCTTCATCCATCTTGCAGAGAGTGAGTGAGGCACACAACTTCCTGGTTTTATAGACCCTCCCCCTTCCTCCAGCAGGGGCAGCAGAGAGAATGGTGATTTTTTTAAACTTCGCCAAAGCAACCAAGGCACCATTTGCAGTAAGTAGTGCCTTTCAACTTCAAGCCAAAGCTCCCAAGCCACCATTTGCAATAAGTAGTTCCTTTCAACTTTAAACCAAAGCTCCCAAGCCACCATTTGCAGTAAGTAGTGCATTTCAACTTCAAGCCAAAGCACCCAAGCCACCATTTGCAGTAAGTAGTGCCTTTAAACCTCATGCCACCATTTGCAGTAAGTAGCCTTTCAAAGCACCCAAGCCACCATTTGCAGCAAGTAGTTCCCTGTCAACTTCAAGCCAAAGCACCCAAGCCACCATTTGCAGTAAGTAGTGCCTTTCAACCTCAAGCCAAAGCACCCAAGCCACCATTTGCAGTAAGTAGTGCCTTTCAACTTCAAGCCAAAGCACCCAAGCCACCATTTGCAGTAAGTAGTGCCTTTCAACTTCAAGCCAAAGCACCCAAGCCACCATTTGCGGTAAGTAGTGCCTTTCAACTTTAAACCAAAGCTCCCAAGCCACCATTTGCAGTAAGTAGTGCCTTTCAACTTCAAGCCAAAGCACCCAAAACAACCATTTGCAGGCAGTGCCTTTTTACTTAAAAAAAACCCCATATTTTCATTTTCAAACCACATTAAGGGTACCCACAGTTGTGTAGACATTTGTTCAGTGTCATTCAGAGCTCAGAGAGACGTGACCCTTGGCTTCATCCATCTTGCAGAGAGTGAGTGAGGCCCACCACTTCCTGGTTTTATAGACCCTCCCCCTCCCTCCAGCTGGGGCAGCAGAGAGAATGGTGAATTTCTTTAAATCATTAATATCTCTCTGATTTGTCATCGATGGGAAAAATCCTCCGCACCCGCAAGGCGGAGGGGGGCTCTGGGCGAGGTGGCCAAAAATGACGGCCGTAGGTGACGGCTTTCTGGCGGAAATCGCAGCACAGTGGACCAAAAGCGGTCAAGATCAGAGATTTAGTAATATAGATATATATTATCTTATTCTTGATTCCCCTATCCTGGCTGAAAGACTTCATGCACTCACCTTATTTGGGTGGCATTGTGGCACAGGGATAGATTTGCTGCCTTACAGCGCCAGAGACCCGGGTTTGATCCCGACTATGGGTGCTGTCTGTACGGAGTTGTACGTTCTCCCCGTGATCTGCGTGGGTTTTCTCCGGAATCTCCTGTTCCCTCACAGACACCAAAGATGTACAGGTTTGTAGGCTTATTGGCTTGGTATAATTTTCAATTGACCCTAGTGTGTGTAGGATGGTGTTAATGTGCGGGGCTCGTGGGTCGGCGCGGACTCTGTGGGCCAAAGAGCCTGCTTCAGCACCGTATCTCTGAATGAAACCAAACTAAATCTATTCTCCTGGTGATTTTATACACTTCTCTAAGATCATCCCTCCTGCTCTCGTGATAACAAAGTCCCAATCTGCCCAATGTTTCCGTACAATTCAGGCCCCTGAATTCTGGCAACATCCTCATGAATCTTCTCAGCATTCCTTCCAGCTGAGTGACATCCTTTCAATAGCAGGGTGACAAAAAACTGCACACTCTACTCCAAATACTGAGCACAATACTCCAAAGAATTCCCAGGTAAGATCAGGTAATTACTGGCCAGGCAATTTCACCTTGCCTTTGATGGGGGGGGGAGCAGATTGCTGTGGGATATCAGTTTTTTTCCTCTCGCTAATGTGGAACAATTGTCCCTTGAGATGAATCCAGGTGCATGTTGTAACAATCTGCAAATTAACACAGTCTCTGGGGGCAGATAGTAGAGAAAGCATTTGGAACCCTGTAGAAGCCTTTGCAACCACTTAACACGTTCAGGCTAAATTATTTTTAAGAGCATAATTACAGGAGGTTTAGCAGACAACGTACCTGGGGCCTGTGCCCCAGGTTTCCCCAACGGTTGAAGCTCATGTCTTCAGGCTCCCTTCCACAAAGTTAGCAGTTTCCAAACAACCCTTTAAAGAAGGGTTTCGGCCCGAAACGTTGCCTTTTTCCTTTGCTCCATACATGCTGCTGCACCCGCTGAGTTTCTCCAGCTTTATTGTGTACCCAGCATCTGCAGTTCCTTCTTAAACCCTTTAAATCTGTCTTCTGAAAAAAAAATGAACCGCACCTCATATGGGAGCGTTACAGCTCAATGGTGTGAAGAATGAATTCTCCAGTTTTACATAACATCCCCCCTTTTTTCTCTGCTCCCCTTGTAGATGGGACATGTTGGTCAATGTGGGCATTTTTGGCCGCTGGGCCTGTTTCCATGCTGTATGACTCTGTGGCCCCCTCACCCTAATGTGCACCCATTTCTTCTACTATCTGGCACCTTCTTCCTCCACCCCCCCCACAACCCAACCCATGTTTCCTCTGACCATCCCTTCCCTGGTGTGCACCCATTTCCTCCCCACTATCTGGCACCATCAGTATTTGTCCTACCTCTACCTCTCTTCCAGCTTTCTCCCCTCTCCCCACTACAATCAGTCTGAACAAGTCCGGCCCAAAACATTGTCTGTGTATTTCCTCCACAGATGCTGCCTGACTTGTTGAGTTACTCCAGCACTTTGTCATAGAGTCATAGAGTGATACAGTGTGGAAACAGACCCTTCGGCCCAACTTGCCCACACAGGCCAACGTGTCCCAGTTACACTAGTCCCACTTGCCTGCATTTGGTCCATATCCCTCCAAAACTTGTCCTATACATGTACCTGTCTTACTATTTTTTTAATGTTGGGATAGTCCCAGCCTCAACTACCTCCTCTGGCAGCTTGTTCTACACACCCACCACCCTTTGTGTGAAAATGTTGTGTTTTATTCAAGCTTCCAGCATCTGCATTTCATTGTATCTTCACTTGTTTGCATTACGCTGCACTCCCTCAATAGCAAGAATGTCCTTCCTCAAATTTGGGGACCAAAATGGCACACAATACTCCAGGTGTGGTCTCACTAGGGCTCTGTACAACTGCAGAAGGACCTCTTTGCTCCTATACTCGACTCCTCTTGTTATAAAGGCCAACATGCCATTTGCTTTGTTCACTGCTGTACCTGCATGCTTACTTTCATAGACTGATGACCAAGGACCCCCAGATCCCGTTGTACTTCCCCTTTTCCCAACTTGACGCCATTCAGATAGTAATCTGCCTTCCTGTTTTTGCTACCAAAGTGGATAACCTCTCATTTATCTGCATTAAACTTTGTCTGCCATGCTTCTGCCCACGCCCCCAACCTGTCCAAGTCACCTTGCAGTCTCATAGCATCCTCCTCACAGTTTACACTGCCAACCAGCTTTGTGTCATCTGCAAATTTGCTAATGTTACTTTGAATCCCTTCATCCAAATCATTGATGTATATTGTAAACAGCTGCAGTCCCAGCACCGAGCCTTGTGGCACCCCACTAGTCGCTGCCTGCCATTCTGAAAGGGACCGGTTTATTCCTACTCTTTGTTTCCTGTCTGCCAACCAATATTCTATCCAAGTCAGCACTCTACCCCCAATACCATGTGTCCTAATTTTGCCCACTAATCTCCTATGTGGGACCTTATCAAATGCTTTCTGATAGTCCAGGTACACTACATCCACTTGTCGATTTTCCTAGTTACATCCTCAAGAAATTCCAGAAGATTACTCAAGCATGATTTCCCTTTCGTGATTCCTCTCTCATGAATTCCCCTCCCATGCTGACTCAGGCCAATCCTGTTACTGCTATCCAAATGTGCGGCTATTTCATCTTTTAGAATTGACTCCAGCATCTTCCCCACCACCGATATCAGGCTAATTGGACTATAATTCCCTGTTTTCCCTCTCCCACCTTTCTTAAAAGGTGGGATAACATTAGCTACCCTCCAGTCCACAGGAACTGATCCTGAGTCTATAGAACATTGGAAAATTATCACCAATGCATCCACGATTTCTAGAGCCACTTCCTTAAGTACCCTGGGATGCAGACCATCAGGCCCTGGGGATTTATCAGCATTCAGTCCCATCAGTCTACCCAACACCATTTCCTGCCTACAGTGACATAATTAATTTACACACAGATCAGCAAGACTATCACTATACGTAGGCACAATCCCCTGGTTAGTACGGAATGTACAGACCAGCCCACTGAGTCCATGTGCAAGAGTCACCATTTAGGCGCCATTTTGGTGCCAGTTTCAGCTGGCCACAAAGGCCAGTATCAGCCATTGCCTCCATTCTGGTCGTCCTGCGAACTGTGGTCCCTCTGGGAATGTGGCTTCGAGGCACCAACTGTTCTATTAAATCGGCTTGGTAAATTCACGCTGATCAATAAATTCAACAACTCTTTAGACTTTAGAGATACAGCGCGGAAACTGCCCTTCGGCCCATCGAGTCCGTGCCGACCAGCGATCCCTGCACACATGCACCATCCCACACGCCAGGGACAATTTTACAATTTTTACCAAAGCCAATTAACCTACAAATCTGGACGTCTTTGGAGCGTGGGAGGAAATGGAAGCACCGGAGAAAACCCATGCGGTCATGGGGAGAACGTACAAAGTCCATACAGGCAGCACCCGTGATCAGGATCGAACCCGGGTCTCTGGCGTTGTGAGACAGTGACTCTACCGCTGCGCCACTGTGCTGAAGCTGTAGTGGAGTGGGAGCATTGCAGATATGAGCCCAAGTCCTCCCACTCGCTGGAAGAGAAACTTGGTGCAACACCAAAACAATTAGCTACAACCTAGTTCCAAGTTCATTCCTATGTCACCAGTTTCCTGTCATGGACAAATTGGTTCACTTGCAAACTTTAACCGCACTAGATCAATAATGTATGGCGTTCTTACGCCTCTTGCTTTACATGCAATTGTCACTCACCCGTGAAGAATGTTTTGTAAGAAAAATATTTACGCAACCATTGAATGATTTATAAATGACAAACATTTCCCCAGAACAGAAGTGTATTGAAAGTTTCAGATGAGTCACATCATTTAATGAACTTGTTTCAAAACCTCCAGTTAGAATGCGCCTTAGCAATGTGGAAAGGAATTGCAAGGATACTGGGTCACACAAGGGGTTAGAACACTGTTTTCTAACCTCTGGTATCAGAGTTTTAAATTAGTCTAGACAGCAGGGAAGAAGCTCTGTACCCGCTTGCTGACAGCTGTTATAAGTCATAAGTTAAATTGGTCTGAGCAGACTCAACTCTTTTCCCAATGGACATGAGTACACAGAACAAAACTGTCTACAGTTCTGCTATACTTGGCTCAAATTCAGCTGTCTTACTTTGGAAGTCGAGGAGGAAAATAAAGATGAGGAATAGAAATTCCGTGTAGGTGCAACAGGATTGGAAACATCTCCTTCCCTGCTCTCCATCCACAGACTCCAGCAGCTCTTCTAGGTGAGAGGGAGGTGCATATGCATCTCCTCTAACCTCATCTGCTGGGCTCGATGCTCATGATGTGGCCTCCTTAACATCGACGAGACCTACAGACTCCGTGACTGTTCCACTAAATGCTTGTGCTCAGGACTTCAAGGCCTCCTGGAGCCTCCAGTTGCCAGCTCCTCTTCCCATTACCAAACTGACCTTTCTGTCTTGGGCCTCCTAAACTGCCAGAGTGAGACTAATGTGCAAGCTGGAGGAACAGCAACAGTAGAACAGCGGCAGAGACCCTGGTTCAAACCTGACCACGGTGCTGTCTACATGGAGTTTGTACGTTCTCCCTGTGACTGCATGGGCTTTCTCTGGCAGCTCCAGTTACCTCTTGCACTCCAAGAACGTACAGGATTGTAGGTTAATTGGCTTCAGTAAAATTGTAAAATTGCCCCAAATGAGCGGGATAGAACTAGTTTACGGGAATAGAAGCAAAATGCTGGAGTAACTCAGTGGGACAGGCAGCATCTCTGGAGAGAAGGAATGGCTGACATATCGGGTCGAGACCCTTCTTCAGACTGATGTCAGGGGAGGGGGCGGGACAAAGATAGAATGTAGTCGGAGACAGTAAGACTTGTGGGAGAACTGGGAAGGGGGAGGGGATGGAGAGAGAGGGAAAGCAAGGGCTATCTGTAGTTAGAGAAGTCAATGTTCATACCGCTGGGGTGTAAGCTACCCAAGCGAAATATGAGGTGCTGTTCCTCCAATTTGCACTGGGCCTCAGCCTGACAATGGAGGAGGTCCAGGACAGAAAGGTCAGATTGGGAATGGGAGGGGTAGTTAAAGTGCTGAGCCACCAGGAGATCAGGTTGGTTATGACGGACTGATCGGAGGTGTTCAGCGAAACGATCGCCAACCCTGCACTTGGTCTCGACGATGTAGAGAAGTTGACACCTGGAACAGCAGATACATTAGATGAGGTTGGAGGAGGTGCAAGTGAACCTCTGCTTCACCTGGAAAGACTGTTTGGGTCCTTGGATGGAGTCGAGGAGGGAGGTAAAGGACATGTGTTGCATCTCCTGCGGTTGCAGGGGAAAGTACCTGGGGAAGGGACGAGTTGACCAGGGAGTTTCGGAGGGAACAGTCTCGGCAGAAAGCAGAAAGGGGTAGAGATGGGAAGATGTGGCCAGTAGTGGGATCCCGTTTTAGGTGGCAAAAATGTTGGAGGATTATATGTTGTATGTGACGGCTGATGGGGTGGAAGGTGAGCACAAGGGGGACTCTGTCCTTGTTGCGAATGGGGGAAGGGGGAGCAAGAGCGGAGCTGCAGGATATCGAGGAGACCCTAGTGAGAGCCTCATCTATAATGGAAGAGGGGAACCCCCGTTTCCTAAAGAATGAGGACATCTCCGATGCCCTGGTATGGAACACCTCATCCTGGGCGCAGATGCGGCGTAGACGGAGGAATTGGTAGTAGGGGGTAGTCTTTACAGGAAGCAGGGTGGGAAGAAGTGTGGTCTAGATAGCTATGGGAGTCAGTAGGTTTGTAGTAGATGTTGGTCAATAGTCTGTTTCCAGTAATGGAGATGGTGAGATCTAGAAACGGTAGGGAGATGTCGGAGATGGTCCAAGTGAATTTGAGTGCAGGAAATTAGTGGTAAAGTTGATGAAGTCAGTGAGTTCTGCATGGGTGCAGGAGGCAGCACCGATGCAGTCATCAATGTAGCAGTGAGGTGTCTTGGACAGAGGTAGGGAGGGATTGGACCAGGGGGAATAGGATGGAGTTAGGGTTAGATGGAGTATGTTGAAATTACTTTGGCTGCAGGACAGTTCTGTTTGTGGATTTTGTGGACAAGGTAAAATCGGGCCATTGTGTCTACCTTCGATTTAAACCAGCATCTGCAGTTCTTTCCTACACATAGTGTACGGGGATCACTGGTCGGCGTGGACTCAGTGGGCCAAAGGGCCTGTTTCCATGCTATATCTTCAAACCATAATAAACTAAACCAAACTAAACATGGTGGTATTTAGCACAATTTCACTGGTAAACCTGAAAAACTATCCAACACAGTTAGAGTGTTGGATAATTTTGAATTGTTTTCCCTGGAGCGTCAGAGATTAAGGGGGGAATTATATTGTGTAGTAGAGTTGGGCGGGGCACTTTTTTTAATGCAGAGGATGGTGAACGTAGTTCCGGGGGTGGTGGTTGAGGGTGATACGATAGTGGAACTTAAGAAACATTTCGATGGGCTCATGGATATGCAGGGAATGGAAGGATATGGATCACGTGCCGGCAGAGGAGATTAGTGTATCTTGGCCTCATGTTCGGCACGGACATTGTGGGCTGAAGGGCCTGTTCCTGTGGTGTACTGTTCCACGTTCTACTCTCTACGAAGGTTCTTGATGTGGTCCAGGGAAAATCAGTGTTTTCTTCATACTTGTTGGAAGGAACTGCAGATGCTGGTTTAAACCGATGATAGACACAAAATGCTGGAGTAATTCAGCCGAGTTGAAACCCTTGATATCTGTCAACTCATCCCTGCTGGTGGTTCTGTACAAGGCAGGGGGACTCACGGGCATGTGTTTTACTTCTCGTGCCAAAGGTGAATCTCCATATCTTCTCGATCAGTCATCTTCAGGCCCATCAACAATGGTGATGAGAAGGATGTGTGTTCAGCAGTGGTCTGCACATTAGACCATCCAGAAGTAGTTGTATGGATTGTAGGATCGATAATGCTGATCGACGAGGCACATTGCTATCAACTCTGTCTCCAGACAACTGGGCGGCCAAAGATCTGTTAAGAAATCGGCTTACGTCAGCCTGTGGTTGGAGTGCTGAGTCAGACTCAGAACACAATGCAACTAGTTGAATCGTTCACACATTTCCAGGACTTTCTTTGGGTGTGTCGGTTCTCAGAAGCAAACTTCCAACGTTGGCCTCCACCCACCACTAGTTCTCGTCGGTTACAATCACTTCCCCCACAACCAGGGCTCCTGAAACCAACCAACCTGAAGGAGTTCCCGACCCGAAACGTCGCCCCTCCACCTCCTCCTGACCCGCTGAGTTGCTCCAGCACTTTTTATTGGCGAACCAGCATCAGCTGTTCCCTGGAGTGCAGGAGGATGAGGGGGCGATCTTAGGGAGGTGTACAAGATCACGCGGGGAATAGATAGGGTGATGCACAGAGTATTTTACTCAGAGTAGAGGGAATCAAGAACCAGAGGGCCCAGGTTTTAAAATGAGAGAGGAAAGATTTAATAGGAGCCTTTTCAATAGAGCATGGCGGTTACATGGAAGAGCTGTCAGAGGCGGTAGCTGTGACATGTACTAAAACAACATTGAAAAGACATTTGGACAGATTCATGGAGAGGAAAGGTTTAGACGGATATGGGCCAAAAGTAGACAGGTGCAACTACTGTAGATGGGACATCTTGGTCGTCATGAGCAAATTGGGCTGAAGGACTCTGTGACTCTAATTCTTTGTGTCTTCAGCAAGAATGGGAGTCTGCCCCTTCTAGTGACTCGACACGATGACAGCTGACATTCGATACCTGCTCCATTTTCCTACCCTGCCCCCTTATCTAAAACAAGGCACACATTCTGGAGTAACTCAGTGGGTCAGGCAGCATCTGTGGAGGACATGGGCAGGCGACAATCCAAGCCGGCAGCCTTCTTCAAAATTATTCCAGCATGTTGTGTTTTAGTTTAGAGATACAAAGCGGCCACAAGCCTTTTGGGCCAACCAGCGTTCCCCACACACTAACACTATCGTACACACACCAGGGACAATTTACAAATATACCAAGCGAATTAACCTACAAAAGGGTGGCGCAGTGGTAGAGTTGCTGCCCTACAGTGCTTGCAGCGCCAGACACCCGGGTTCGAATCTGACAATGGGTGCTGTCTGTATGGAGTTTGTACGTTCTCCCCGTGACCGCGTGGCTTGGTGTATGTGTAAATTGTCCCTAGTGTGTGGAGAATAGTGTAAATGTTTGGAGATCGCTGGTCGGTGCGGACTCCGTGGGCCTTAGGGTGCTATTTCCACACTGTATTTCTAAATTAAACCTGTACGTCTTTGGAGTGTGGAAGGAAACCGAAGAACGCGGAGAAAACCCACGTAGCTCATGGGGGGAACGTACAAATTCCATACGGACAGCACTCATAGTCAGGATCGATCCCGGATCTCTGGCGTTGTAAGGCAGCAACTCTACTGCTGTACTGCCATGTCGTTCCCGTGTCTCCCTGTCCTCTTATGGAATGCTATTTATTGTCATTCAAACCTAGGTTTGAACGAAATTACATTTACTACAGTTTTTTACATTACAAAAAAACCCAAGACCCACACTTAACACAGTTTACATAAACATCCATAACAGTGAGTCTCCAACACCTCCTCACTGTAATGGAAGGCAGAGTCTTATCTCTTCCCTTTATTCTTCACCCGTGGTCCAACTGCAGCATCGAGGCGAACTGGGGCTCCGATGTTAAAGCCGCTCGCTTGGTAAGATGGTAAGTCCTGTGGCCATTTAGTTACGCCGGGTGATGTTAGGCCCCAGCTCCGTGTCCTTTAAACCCCGCGGATCAAGCAGGCCAACCAGCGGTCCAGCAGTCCAACTGCAGCGTCTAGGCGAACTGGGGCTCCGATGTTAGAGCCCCCGGTGACGATGGTAAGTCCCCGTGGCCACTAACCCGCACCGGGCGATGTTAGGCCACGCTCCGTGTCCTTTCAACTCCGCTATTCCAGCGGGAGAAGCTGCCGTTGCGGGAGCTCCGAAACGCCGTCTCCCACCAGGGACCTGCGAGCTCCCGATGTTCCCGTCCACCAGGCCTGCAGCTGGAGCTTCCGAAGCTCCAAAGTCGTGTTGCAGCTGCGCGCCACCTTCCAGCTCTTCCCGCTCCGTGATGTCAGGTCCGCAGGCTCCGTGACTGGAGCCCTCAGGTTAGTCCCGGACGGAGGCCGCCGCCGGCTCCTGGATGTTAGGCCCACCGACACCGGAGACCCGACAGGGAAAATGTAGGGTCCCCGTACAGGGAAGAGACTAAACGGTTTCCCCCACATCCCCCCCCTCCACCCCCCACATATACACAGCTAAAAAATAATAAAAACTAAGCTCAAAACATACATTTAACAAGACAAAAATAAAAAAAACTATAGTCGAGCCGCTGCCGTTAGGCGCCGCCAGCAATATTATTCCTTAGTTCCTGTGATATCCAGAGTTTTATTCTGACCTGGGATTGAGGATTTAAGTGTGAAAGAGCCACATGTTAGTTACATACATGCAGTATGTTAGGGCAGCACTCCGATACAGTAAACAGCGCCGGATATGGGTTCAATCCTGACTGCGGGTGCTGACTGTACGGTGTTTACACTTTCTCCCCGTGACCGCGTGGGTTTTCTCTGGGGGCATGGGTTCCTCCCACATTCCAAAGACGTGCAGGTTCGTAAGCTAATTGACCTGTAAATTGTCGCCAGTGTGTAGGATTGAACTAGTGTTCGTGCGATCGCTGGTCGGCGCAGGCTCGGTGGGGCAAAGGGTCTGTTTCCACACTGTATCTCAAAACTAAACCGGGCTAAAGTACAGTAGATTAGTTCATTACATTCAGAATATAATCAAACCAACTAGTTTCATTTTAAGGATCATTATAACACCAACGCACACGTCTGGGACTCTCTGCTGTTAAGATTTATTGCTGGAGAAATTTGTGTTTTGATCCTTTGGGTGAGTATAGTGATGCTTCTTGCTGTCATGGGCTGTGCTTTACAACAGGAAGGACAATGTTAAAACATGCACCATCTTCTGACGAAGAAAGGTCCCGACCCGAAACGTCGCCCATCCACGTCCTCCAGAGATGCTGCCTGACCCGCTGGGTTACTCCAGCACTCCGTGTCTTTTTTTTTATAAACCAGCATCTTGCAGTTCCTTGCTCCTCAGTTCTTCACTGACATCATGATATTCTGTTACGTTAGGGAAGCGAATCGCTTGTCATTTTGCTATTTATAGTTCTTAATCAGCCACAGACGAATGCAAGGAATAAATCCCTGTCATCATTTTTTCAAATGACCCTGTGACCACGAAAATGCTAGAAGCACTAAACTTATTCCTGCAGCTAGTTTCTATTTCCTTCATACTGCGTGCCTTGAAGTGACAGCTTCGCTTATTTCTCTCCCCCTTTAAGCTATGCCGTTTTTGTTCACTGTGACTGCAATAACAGGATGGTTCTAATTTTATTAACTGACCCAGTTAAAGGTTGCTCTCGATTAAGGAGTTGCAATTCTATTCATTCACCCTGGCAACACACTTAATGTCATTCCTTTTTTGTTGTTGTTGGGTCTCCTCACTGTTTTATGCATTGGGACTAAAGTACTGTATTTCAAAAGTGTGACTACTTCCAAGAGGTTCCCCTCCTCTCTCCGAGGGAAGTTCTGTGTGGCCCCCTCTCGCGGCCCTGCCTGTGTGAATCCCGCTGTGTTTGGTGGCGCGGCTGATGGGGCTGCCGCCTCACACAGCCAGGTTCCATCCTGACCTCGGATGCTGCTTGTGTGGAGTTTGCACGTCCCCCCTGTGACCGCGTGGGTTGCTTCCAGGTGCTCCGGTTTCTTTCCACATCCCAACCACATGCAGGTTTGGAGGTTCGTTGGTGTGATTAAAATTCTCCCTAGTGTGTAGGGAGTGGGTGAGAAAGTGGGATGAAATGGAACTAATGTGAAGCCATTTGGTTTGGACTCGGTGGGCAGAAGGAATGTCGTCCACGGTGTGTCGTTCAATCATTTCAGTCAATCAATGCACTCCTGTTATTCGACCGTGTTGTGACCCAGACTGGCTAACTATCACTTGCCAGGCTTTGCCCCATCACCACCTCTCTTTTCCATCTTTCTCCCCTCTATTAACAATATATCTGAAGACCCAAGCATCGTCTATCCATGCTCTCCAGAAATGCTGCTTGACCCGCTGAGTTATGCCAGCACCTTGCAATTTGCTCAAGATTCCAGTGTATGTGGTTCCTTCTGAAGAAGGGTCTCGACCCGAAACGTCACCCATTCCTTCTCTCCAGAGAAATGCTCCCTGACCCGCTGAGTAACTTCAGCTTTTTGTGTCTATCTCCTTTAGGTAGTTCCTTGCATCTCTATCTGTATTTGTATTCTACCTCTGATTAATCTTCTACACGGTCCGACAATGAGTGATAATCAACGAATCCGCAGACACTTGAAATCTGAGATAAAAACCAGAAAATATTGCAACACCCATCTGGTCATGCGGCATCTGTGGAGAGGGAAACAACTAATCTCAAATGTTACACAAAAAAGCTGGAGAAACTCAGCGGGTGCAGCAGCATCTATGGAGCGAAGGAAATAGGCAACGTTTCGGGCCGAAACCCTTCTTCAGACTGCTCAAATATTGGCTGCATCTTTCTCCACAGATTTTGCCAGATCTGCTGCGTATTCCCAAAGTTTTTGTTATGGCAATGGATTTCAGTAATCATGGAATTTGCTAACCTGAAAAGCAATCGTTTATTTAGTTTAGTTTAGTTTAGAGATACAGTGCGGAAACAGGCCTGTCGGCCTACCGAGTCCGCTACGACCAGCGATCCCTGCAGATTAACACTATGCTACACATACGAGGGGCAATTTCTACTTATACCAAGTATACAAACCCAAGGCAATTATCCTACAAACCTGTACGTCTTTGGAGTGTGGGAGGAAACTGAAGATCTCAGAGAAAACCCACGCGGTCACGTGGAGAACACACAAACTCCTTACAGACAGCACGCATTGTTGGGATCGAACCCGGATCTCTGGCGCTGCAAGCACTGTAAGGCAGCAACTCTACCACTGCGCCACCATACCACCCTTCTTGAACTTTTATGCTGTTATTGTCACATGTAGCGAGGTACAGTGAAAAGCTTTGCTTTGCATGCTAACTGATCAGATCAGATGTCATTATTAAAGTCAAATTCAAGTACAATACGGGAAGATACAGATGCACAATCTATGTCTCATCATTGTAGCGCACCAGTTCCGTAGACCAAGTCCAATGTCTTCAATGGGATAGTTGAATCAGACAGTACCTGAGCTTATGGAAGGACCGTCAGGAACCTGATAACAGATGGGAAGAAGTTGTTCCTGAGAAAGGTTGGCTCTAAATTTTACGAAACACTGAGATCTTTAAGCAGGCTGTGCGGTGATTTGTAAGATCCATACAAGATCCAAAACCAATCTCTCTCGCGGCTCTGATCTGTAATATTTAGTGCTGGTAAATTAAATAGGTGATCTCCTCTTTGGCTGGCATCCTCGGGTCAATCGACGGGTCCAGAGGAGGTTTACGCGTATGATTCCAGGGAAGATTTTATTAACGAAGCAGGAGCGTTTGATGATTCTGGGTCTGTGCTCACTGCAGTTGAGGAGGATGAGAGAGGATCTCATTGAAACCTACTGAATAGTGAAAGGCCTAGATGGAGTGGACTTGGAGAGGATGCTTCCAGTGGAGGGAGAGTCTAGGACCAGAGGACACAGCCTCAGAATAAGAGGACGCATCTTTAGAATAGAAGTGAGGAGGAATTTCTTCAGCCCCCGGCGGGTGGTGAATCTGTGGAATTCATTGCCACAGACGGCTATGGAAGCCAAGTCGTTGGATATCGTTAAAGCGGAGATTGATGGGTTCTTGATTTGTAAGGGCAACAAAAGCTAGTGGAGAAGGCAGGTGAATGGGAAGGAGGAAGATGAAATGAAATTGAAATGAAATTTGAAATTTAATCCAGGAAGTACAAAGAATTTAAATGGTCCTTTCACGTATGTACCCCACAGTGAAATTCTTGCACCCGTCGACATATTTTGGCACCATTTACGTACGAAGGAGGGGAAAACTGCTGGGTGACTGGGGCGGAGAGTGGAGAGAATGGAGTTAGATTCTAGTTCAATTTAGAGATACGGTATGGAAACCTTCGGCCCACCGAGTCCGCACCGACCAGCAAACCCCGCACACTAACACTATCTGACACACACTGGGGGCAATTTACACTTATACCAAGCCAATTAACTTACAATCCTGTACGTCTTTGGAGTGTGGGAGGAAACCGAAGATCTCGGAGAAAACCCACATGGTCACGGGGAGAACTCCGTAGTCGGGATCGAACCCGGGTCTCCGGCGCTGCAAACGCTGTAAGTCAGCAACTCTACAGCTGCACCACCATGAGTTACAGCAAGAAATGGCATCTCTTGGAGTTAAGAGGCAGCCAGCGTTGCTTTGAAATCAGGAAATGGCCTGTTTGAGTTCAAAACTATTTAAATGAAGCTGCAATTAGTATTCAGCAATTAATCTGCCTTGATACAATTTGTTTCATTCTGGGATTAATACTTTAATTAATCTGCTCACTGGCAAAATCTTTAGCAAAGATGATCTCTGTAAACACAGATTTCATGTTTGCAGGCATCTGATGTACATATCTTCCATAGCTCCACAGAAATGGTTGCAAGTATTAGTCAAAGAAAATGTGATCACACAGCATCTTTAAGAAGTCTCCAGTGTAATAGCCTGCTTTTCTCCCAACAGAGCTTCCTTGTGTAACTGTGCTTCAGTTCACTGAGCTTCCTTGTACGATACAATGCTCATTCAATGTTCGTTTTGAGCTCACAAATGCACTGCATATGTAAACATATAGAGAAAATGTACTTGCGGGGCACCTCTGTGGAATTCTGGCAGGTGTCTAAGTGCATCAGTAAGCACATTCGCAAACATTAAATTAACATCTACCTGTCACTTTCCATGCCTCCAGAAAGAATGTTTGTGTTACAAGTTTTAAATAGTCTTATCATCTGTTTTCATTTTGGGGAAGATCAATGGTTACTGTGACAGAGTGTTCTGCCGGTTCGTGTGAAATAGAAAATGTTTTGCAAAAAACCTGAGGTTACACTCTGTAGAAATGTCATAAGATCATAAGAGATAGGAGTAGAATTAGGCCATTCAGCCCATCAAGTCTACTCTGCCGTTCAATCATGGCCGATCTATCTCTCCCTCCCAACCACATTCTCCTGCCTTCTCCCCATAACCTCTGACACCCGTACCAATCAAGAATCTATTTACCTCTGCATTAAATATGTCCAATGACCGTCTCCAGAGCCTTTGTGTGGCAAAACATTCCACAGATTCACCACCCTCTGACTAAAGAAATTCCTCCTCACCTCCAACCTAAAGAGCGTCCTTTAATTCTGAGGGTATGACCTCTAGTCCTAGACTCTCCTTCATGTGGAAATGTGTTCTTTACAGTTAGTTTAGTTTACAGATTACGGTTTAGTTTATTGTCATGTGTATCGAGATAGAGTGATGAGCTTTTGTTGCATGCTATGCACTCAGCAGAAAGACAATACATGATGACAATCGAGTCATTTATAGTCTATAAGGAATGATAAGGGAATAAAGTAAGACATGGTGATGCAGGAATAATGATTTAAGAGTGTGGAGCGATTATAACATGTGAGTTTAGATCTGCTACTGTGGCGAACACGCAAATAGTCGCCTGGGTTGAACGCCATCTTGGACGCCATCTTGGACGCCAGTGGCTGCACCAAATGGACTAAAAAATTAGAGATAATTTGGTTGGCACGGTGACACAGCGGTAGAGTTGCTGCCTGACAGCGCCACAGACCCGGGTTCAATTCTGACAATGGGTGCTGTCTGTACGGAGTTTGTACGTTCTCCCAGTGACCTGCGTGGGTTTTCTCTGGGTGCTTCGGTTTCCTCCCACACTCCAAAAACGTGCAGGTTTGTAGGTTAATTGGCTTCCATAAATTGTTCCTAATATGTAGGATAGAACTAACGTTTGGGTGATGGCTGGTCGGTGCAGACTCAGTGGGCCGAAGGTCCTGTTTCCACACTGTATCTCTAAACTAAACTAAACTAAAGTAGAACATTTTCTTGTATTCTCCAATTTTATCTAATTAACCAACAACACCAATTGCCCCTGCCCTTTAATGAATGAATGAATGAGTAAGTTTATTGGCCAAGTATTCACATACAAGGAATTTGCCTTGGTGCTCCGCCCGCAAGTGACAACATGACATACAGTGACAATTAGGAATGACACATAAAACATTAAAGATTAAAAATAAAACATTATCAATTAAACATGTGAATTAAATAAAATACCAGAGCAAAAGGAGGCTACAGAGCTACTACTCGTGGAAAATTCCTCTCTTTTTCCAGTGCTTTTCCCGGGATGCACAAACATTTCTCCCACTATCTTGCCATCTCCCTCCCTCTCATCTCCTTTTTCCCCCATACCCTTCCACCTATATCCCTTCCTCTACTTTCACATTTCGTGCATCTTCTCTCCTCTCCTTATCTCACAGCCTTTTGTCTTCTTCCCATCTCTGGCCTTAGACCACCCATCAGCCTGTCAACCCCCTCCCCTCGCCTGTATCCACCCATCACTTGCCAGCCTGCTTTGTCCTGCACCCATCTTTCTTCCAGCTTTCTCCCCCCACCTACAATCAGTCTGATTACAGTGCAGTTTGAAGAAGGGTCCCAACCTCAAACTTTGCCTGAGATGCTGCTTGACCCACTGAATTACTCCAGGACTTTGTGTCTTTTATTGTAAACCAGCATCTGCAGTTCCCCGTATATACAAAGTAGCAGATAATCTTGATGGTGAACAAAGCATAAATCAATAGGCAAGGCTTAGTCTTAGAAACATAGAAACATAGAAAATAGGTGCAGGAGTAGGCCATTCGGCCCTATGCGCCTGCACCGCCATTCAATATGATCATGGATGATCATCCAATTCAGTATCCTGTACCTGCCTTCTCTCCATACCCCCTGATCCCTTTAGCCACAAGGGCCACATCTAGCTCCCTCTTAAATATAGCCAATGAACTGGTCTCAACTACCTTCTGTGGCAGAGAATTCCAGAGATTCACCACTCTCTGTGTGAAAAATGTTTTTCTCATCTCGGTCCTAAATGATTTCCCCCTTATCCTTAAACTGTGGACTTGTTCTGGACTTCCCCAACATCGGGAACAATCTTCCTGCATCTAGCCTGTCCAACCCCTTAAGAATTTTGTAAGTTTCTATAAGATCCTCCCTCAATCTTCTAAATTCTAGCGAGTACAAGCCGAGTCTATCCAGTCTTTCTTCATATGAAAGTCCTGACCTCCCAGGAATCAGCCTTTGACTAAGTTCTGCTCTATTTATAAACACAAGGAACTGCAGATGCTGGAATCTTGCGTACCACACAAAATGCTGGAGTAAATCAGATCCATATTCTCCCGAGAGGTTCACGATTCAAGATTCAAGAGATTTTATTGTCATGTGTCCCAGATAGGACAATGAAATGTTCAAGAAGGAACTGCAGATGCTGGAAAATCGAAGGTACACAAAATTGCTGGAGAAACTCAGCGGGTGCAGCAGCATCTATGGAGCGAAGGAAATAGGCAACGTTTCGGGCCGAAACCCTTCTTCAGAGGACAATGAAATACTTGCTTTGCTTCAGCACAACAGAATTATAGAAGGCATGAATACAGAACAGATCAGCGTGTCCATGTACCATTGTATAAATGGTTGCCTGACCCACTGAGTTACTCCAGTACTTTGTGTTCTCTGCTCTATCTGTGTTGATGCAACGATTTGCTAATCCTCATTTGCTCATTTTGCAGTGGTGTAGATTGATTCACCTTACTCTCATCTGTTGCTGCACATTGAATGTGGCATTAATTAGTTTAAAGAATTCCCTGCACTAAGGGCGGCGCGGTGGCGCAGCGCTAGAGTTGTTGCTTTACAGCGAATTCAGCGGGTTTGATCCCTATTATGGGTGTTGCATGTACGGAGTTTGTACGTTCTCCCCGTGACTTGCGTGGGTTTTCTCCGAGATCTTCCGTTTCCTCCCACATTCCAAAAACGTACAGTTTTGTAGGTTAATTGGTTTGGTTAATGTAAAAATTGTCCCTAGTGAGTGTTAATGTGTAGGGATCGCTGGTTGGCGCGGACCTGGTGGGCCGAAGGGCTTGTTTCCGTGCTGTATCTCTAAACAAAACTAAACCACGTAGGTTTTCTCCGAGATCTTAATTTTCCTCCCACACTCCAAAGACGTACAGGTTTGAAGGTTAATTGGCTTGGTATAAGTGTAAAATTGTCCCTAGTGTGTGTTAATGTGCGGGGATCGCTAGTGGGTGCAGACTCGGTGGGCTGAAGGATCTGTTTCCGCGTTGTATCTCCAAACTAAACTAGAACATAACGCGAAGCGCAGAAACTTAAAATAGTCCAGTTACGTGCCCGGATACTGTGGAATGTTCTAGGCTGTACAAGAGAGTGTAAGACTGGCAACGTATTAATAAGCAGAGTCACGGCATGCGTGGCAATGTGGCATTTCTTGGTGTGACATTTCAGTAACTAAGATTATTATCTTGTATTCACTGCAGGAAGTAACATAAATGTTGGTGAAACTGCCAGGAATGTTATGGGGATTTTAAAAAGCGTTCCCTCTAACCATGAGGTAATTAAGTGAAATTTCAGATACAGCCTGAATCATTAATATTTACATATCAGGGAAATCAAATCTACTGAGGGACTGGCACGTCATGTTCCATCATGTATTTGATCACGTTTACCTATGCTTATCTATATCTTCCAATTTTATAAGCAAATATTTACCCAGCAATTTTTTCAGGTGTTCTATTATTGTGCTAGGAGTTAATTTCCCATGAAGTAATGAATAGACGGAATTATTTTGCACCGATTTTAAAGTGAGCCAATTTGGTATTGGATTACCTTGTTTCAATGTGCAGTGCTCAGTTAAGGAGCTCATTGTTCCAATCCCAGGCATGACCAAAGTCTAGGGTCCTTCCACTGCTGGACATTGAGGGGCAGAGTCAGGTGGGGACATCCCTCAGACAAGGGAAGGGATATCACCCCAGGGGGGTACATGAGTGGTTAGGGTGTTTTTTTTAATAAACCCAAGTGCAAACACCACTGAGTACAATGCTATTGGAGAAAGAGAGAAACATAGTGAAAAGGGCAGCTCAGTGGTGCAGCGGTAGAGTTGCTGACACATGCCTAGTGTCGGAGACCCCAGTTCGATCCTGACTACGGGTGCTCTAGAGACCTTAGACTTTAGCGATTCAGCGCGGAAACAGGCCCTTAATCACACTTTTCGCACCAATCAGTGATTACCCCATGCACAAACACTTCCTACACATTAGGGACAATTTACAATTTTACTGAAGGCAATTAGCCTGCAAACCTGTACGTCTTTGGAATGTGGGAGTAAACTGGAGCACCCGGAGAAAACCCACGCGGTCACGGGGAGAACGTGCAAATTCCGTACAGACAGCGCCTGTGGTCAGGATCGAACCCAGGACTTTTGTGCTGTAAGGCAGCAACTCTACTGTTGGGCCACTGTGCCGCCCCGGTTGCTGACCGTGTGGAGTTTGCACGTTCTCCCTGTGACCATGTGGATTTTCTCCGGGTGCCAAGGTTTCCTCCCACAACCCAAAGGCAGGCAGGCGTGTAGGTAAATCAGCTTCTGTAAATTGACCCTAGTGTGTAGGATGCGAAACTGGGACAGCATAGAACTAGTCTACACCCGGGTGGTCGTTGGTCGGTGGGGACTTGGTGGATCGATGGGCCTGTTTCCACGCTGTATCTCTAAATTAAAACTAAACTAAACCGAAAGGAACTGCAGATTCTGTGCTTACAAAAGTGCTGGAGTAACTCAGCGGGTTCAAGCACCGTATCTGGAGAAGGTGACATTTCGGGTTGGGACCCATCTCCATAGTGATTGTGGAGGGGGTGGGGGGAAGTTGCAAGGGGGGGGGGGGGGGGGGGGGGGGAGGGGAGGACAAGCTTGGCAAGTGATATGTGGGCACAGGTGAGGTGGGAGGGTCGATTGGCAAAGACCAAAGAGGCACATCATTGAATGTCTAGACACTGACAAAATAAGAAGAGTTTTTTGCACTGTTTTTTATTTTGCATGTAATTTTTTATCCGAGGTAAAGTTTATTTTGAAATAAAAAAAATGTTCGTGTTGAAGGCCGAGATTACATTCCGTTTATTACATGAAAATAAATTCTCTTCCATTACAAATAAACGTGGCAGTGTGAGGCCCCCCATCATATTCGCTGCATTCTGCCCAGTGGTTTTGGTGCCACAGGTTATTTTCACTTTATGTTCCTACTCTCGCATTATTGAGATACAAAGCTAAGCCCCAAAGTGTATGATCACCGCGTCTGAAAGAGCATAAGGAAAGCGAGATCAGTCATTAAAGCAGGTGTTGCCCAGCCTGGTTTTTAAGAGACTGCAGATGTGACCCTCGTAATGAATGGGGCAGAACTAATGATGGATTTTTTTCGATAGTGCGGTCGGGGAAAATACTGGAGGACTGGTAATCACAGAGTTATAACAATTAAACAAAGGCAGTTGTGTTACGTTGAGAATATTTTGTTCCTATTTCCCTACCGCATAGAAGGAGGGCATTTTGGCCCATCCACTCTATGCTAGCATACAAAGCAATTGGAATATAGAACAGTACAGGACGTTCTCTGAGGAAGGAGATGAGGGGAAATTACTTTGGTCAGAGGGTGGTGAATATGTGGAATTTGTTGCCAAAGAAGGCTGTGGAGGCCAAGTCAGTGGATATTTTTAAGGCTGAGATTCTTGATTAGTACAGGTGTCAGAGGTTATGGGGTAAGGCAGGTGAATGGGGTTAGGAGGGTGAGATAGATCAGCCATGATTGAATGGCGGAGTAGACTTGATGGGCCGAATGGCCTAATTCTACTTGTATTCCTTAAGACCTTATGAGCACAAGATTAAGCATATCCCCTTTATACTTTGTATCTCTCGTCTTAAGCCCTGCCCTCCAGTCTTTGCAATTTCCACCCTGGGAAAAAAAGTTCTCATTGTCAATCTTATCTAACCATGCATAATTTTAGTGGTGAATCTCTGGAATTCTCTGCCACAGAAGGTAGTTGAGGCCAGTTCATTGGCTATATTTAAGAGGGAGTTAGATGTGGCCCTTGTGGCTAAAGGGATCAGGGGGTATGGAGAGAAGGCAGGTACAGGATACTGAGTTGGATGATCAGCCATGATCATATTGAATGGCGGTGCAGGCTCGAAGGGCCAAATGGCCTCTACTTCTGCACCTATTGTCTATGTTTCTATGTTTCTATGTTTATATGCCTCTATCAGGTCTCCCGTTCAACCTCCGATGCTCCAGAGAGATCGGTCCAAGTCTGTCCAACCTCCTTACATCTAATATCCTCTAATCTAGGCAGCATTCTGGTAAACATCCTCTGCACCCTCTCCAAATGTCCACATACTTCCTGTAATGGCTCGACCACAACTGCATGCTCCACTTCAAATGCAACCTTACCAAAGTCCTATAAAGCTGCATAGAAACATGGAAAATAGGTGCAGGAGTGGGCCATGCAGTCCTTCGAGCCAGCACCGCCATTCAATATGATCATGGCTGATCATCCAAAATCAGTACCCCGTTCCTGCTTTATTCCCCCAATCCCTTTATTCCATTAGCTCTAAGAGCTAAATCTAACTCCCTCTTGACTTCCTGTCCCTTTACTCAATTGTGCCAACCGATGAAGGCAAGCGTTCCATACCATTCTCCACAGGTTCTCCCTGTGGACAGACACTGTGGGACAGAGGGCTTGTTCCAGTGCTGTACAGCTCTATGTTCTATATGCTCCAGAGTCTATGGCGCGCTGCTGTTAAATTAGCCACAGTACACAATGTAACAGCAGTTGTAAAACACAAAAGGACTCAAAACACTGGAGTAACTCAGCGGGGCAGGCAGCATCTCCAGAGAAGGCAAATAGGTGATGTTTCGGTCATAAGGTCATAAGGAATAGGATTAAGAATCAAGTAATCAGGAATCTATGTATCCCTGCCCTATAGATATCTACTGACGGCCTCCACAGCCTTCCGTGGCAAAGAATTCCACGTATTCACCACCTTCTGACTAAAGAAATTTCTCTTCATCTTTCCTAAAGGAAATCCTTTAATTCTGAGGCTATGACCTCTAGTCTTGGACTCTCCCACTAGTGGAAATATCACATCCACATCCACTCAATCCAAGCCTTTCACTATTCTGTATGTTTCAATGAGGTACCCCCTCATTACATAGAAACATAGAAAATAGGTGCAGGAGAAGTCCATTCGGCCCTTCGAGCCAGCACCGCCATTCATTATGACCAAGGCTGATCGTCCCCTATCAATAACCCGTGCCTGCCTTCTCCCCATATCCCTTGACTCCACTAGCCCCTAGAGCTCTATCTAACTCTCTCTTAAATCCATCCAGTGACTTGGCCTCCACTGCCCTCTGTGGCAGGGAATTCCATAAATTCACAATCCTCTGGGTGAAAACGTTTTTTTCTCACCTCAGTCTTAAATGACCTCCCCTTTATTCTATGACTGTGGCCCCTAGTTCTGGACTCGCCCAACATTGGGAACATTTTTCCTGCATCTAGCTTGTCCAGTCCTTTTATAATTTTATATGTTTATGTCATTTATATGTTTATGTCATTCTTCTAAACTCCAGCGAGTACAGGCCCAGTGCCGACAAACGCTCATCATAGGTTAACCCACTCATTCCTGGGACAATTCTTGTCAACCTCCTCTGGACCCTCTCCAGAGCCAGCGCATCCTTCCTCGGATATGGTGCCCAAAAATTGCTCACAATACGAGACCCTTCTTAAGATTGATTGTAGTGGGTGGTGATGGCGTAGAGGAAAGCTGGTAGAGGCTGTGCGACGTGCGGAAAGGGTCTCACGGAACTCCCGTCAGAGATAGGAGGAGGACCTTTTCAATGTGGGCATACCTCGAGGAGATTTTACAGCTGAGCAGTCGAAATGCAATAAACCAGGAACTGCAGATGGTGGTTAATACACAAAAAGGCGCAAAGTGCTGGAGTAACTCAGCAGGTCAGGCAGCATGCGTAGGAAAGAACTGCAGATGCTAGTTTAAATGTAAGGTAGACAAAAAATGCTGGAGTAACTCAATGGGACATGCAGCATCTCTGGAGAGAAGGAATGGGTGACGTTTCGGGTCAAGACCCTTCTCAGACAGGCAGCGTCTCTGGAGAACATGGATAGGTGGCTTTTCGGATAGGGACCCACTTATCCATGTTCCCCAGAAATGCTGCCTGACCCACTTTGTGCCCTTTATTGTAGTAACAGACGTTGGTTTCATTTCAAGATTTTTGTTTGCAGTTTGAGATCTCCTAAGTTCTTTGAGTGGGTAGAGGAGAGGTCTGTAGCTAAGGTACATTCTCTCCGCATCGGCACGTGTAACGGTGCAATGTGGTGCCTGCAAATGGGGTGTTGAAGTACCCAGACCCAAAACGTCACCTATCCATGTTCTCCAGGGATGCAGCCTGACCAGCTGAGTTACTCCAGCACAATGCATCCTTTTTTGAAAACCAGCATCTGCAGATCCTTGAGTCTACATTGTTAATCCTCAGTTTGCCGCTTCCCAAAACATCTCCCTTTGAAAGCGTAAAAGATGCCGCACCTGTCCTTTCATCTCATCCAATGTCCAGGGACCCAGACACAACCTTACGTTTGCAAATTATAATTTAGCGAGCTCTATTTGCCTTTGTGAAGAGGTGTCCTCCAAGTAAGGAACGTTTAAGGCCTGTCCCACTGACGCGACTTTTCAGTGACTGTCTTCGTCCTTCACGCTCGAGGGCACTCGCCTGAAAAACCTTGAGCTGGATCGACCGTCAGCGATGAAACCGCGAGCCGGATCGACCGTCTGCACACACACACACACCCATACACACACACACACACACACACACACCCACATACACGACACACACATACGTACACATATACACACACACAGACACACACACACACACACACACACGCACACACACACACACACATACACACACACACACACACACACACACACACACACACACATACACACACACACACACACACCCACACACACACACACACACATACATACACACACACACACACACACACACCCACACCCACACACACACACACACACACACACACACACACACACACACACACACACACACACACACACACACACACACACACACACACACACACACACACACACACACACACACACACACACAAACGCATCGCAAAGGCGGGGGCCAGGGAAAGCGGGGGAGCGCTGTCTGGCCCCCCCACCTCAACCAACTCCCCCTGTAAAAGACCGCTGGCACAGTTACGGTAAGTCCTTTAGAGAGCGCGGAGAGGGGGGGGGGGGTGGGGAGAGAGAGGGGAGAGAGAGGGGGAGAGGGGGAGAGAAGGAGGGAGAAGGGGAGAGAAGGGGGGAGAAGGGGAGAGAAGGGGGGAGAAGGAGACGAGACACTTTTAAGAAGCCAGACAACTTTTAATAAAGTTTAGCGGGCAATTTAACATTACCGGTCGGTTTACTTCCCTTTATTTTATTTAACGAGCTTTACCTTCGACTACCTTTGATTACCCTTGATTGCCTTCGATTATCTACGATAGCATTACGACCTACTACGACCTACCTTGACTAAACCTCCAAGTAAAAAAATATCGATTTTTTCCATAGCGACCTTTTTTTACTCTCGGACATTTTTCAGCTTGCTGAAAAAATAGCCGCGACCTAACTGAGGCCTCGAGTACGCGGGGACTACTCTCGAGCATGAAGGAGAGTTACAAAGACCTCCTAGGACCTCGTGTCGACCATGCTGCGAGTATTAGTCGAGGGCAAACTCTTCTAAAGTCGTGAATTAGATCCCCGCAGTCCCTATAGGAACTTTCTTACTGACACTGAGCTGGCCATTTTAATTCTTCTGCTCTAAATCTGACCGCCCCTGTTTTCAAATCCTACACAGTGATTTAGTGACTCGCAAGTACCAAGTCAACAATGCAATTTTTTCACTTGAATATAAAAAAATAACAGGTGGTAAAATTAGTTTGATGAATTGTTTTGATTCCAAATGTGTTTTTAGTTAAGCATGGTGTTACACTTTTATAATGGGGAAAATAATGCCTAATTACCTGTTCTGTTGGATTTCTGAGAAATGTTTCTAGTTAATGATAGAAATTAATAAAATGATGAGGGGCATAGATAGGGTAGACAGACCCTTCTCATCTTAAACCCTTGTCCTTAACTCTTTCACATTTCCATTCTGTGGAAAAGGTTCTGACTGTCTACCCTATCTAAGCCTCTCATAATTGTATTAATTTCTATTATTAACTAGAAACATTTCTCAGAAATCCGTCAGTATAGGTGATCAGGCACCATTTTCACCTTTATTGAAACAATAGAGACACAAGGAACTGCAGATATCAGAACCTTGCTTAGGATAATTTTGGGGCGATCTTAACCACGGGTGCTGTCTGTACGGAGTTTGTACGTTCTCCCCGTGACCTGCAAGGGTTTTCTCCAGGTGCTCCGGCTTCCTCCCGCACTTTAAAGACGTACAGTCTGTTTCCGCGCTGTAGCTCGAAACTAAACTAAATTAAAACAAGGTGCTGGAGTAACTCAGCAGGCCAGGCAGCATCTCTGGAGGGCATGGACAGGTGACGTTTCAGACTCACATTAAGTATGAAGAAAGGTCCCGGCACTGAAAGCCCGCCTATCCATGTCATCCGGAGATGCTGACTGACCCGCTGAGTTACTCCAGCACTTTACGTACTAAAGCCGAAACAATAACCTGGTGTGTAGGAAGGAACTACAGACGGAGGTTTAAACTGACGATAGACACAAAATGCTGGAGTAACTCAGCGGGTCAGGCAGCATCTCTGGAGAGAAGGAACGGGTGACGTTTCGGGTCGAGACCCTTCTTCAGACCGGGGTCTGCGGTCTGAAAAAGGGTCTCAACCCCGAAACGTCACACATTCCTTCTCTCCAGAGATGCTGCCTTTCCCGCAGAGCTACATGTACTCCAGCATTTTGTGTCTATCTTCACAATAACTTGGTTTCCTTCTCCACAGATACTGCCCATTGTGCCCAGTATTCTCAAGGTTATTTATGTTTATTTTGGCTGCACAAGTGTTGCCTTGGGGGCAGCTTTACTGCAGGAACATCTGGTTGAAGCTCTCTCCTTTATTGCAGTCAGTTGCTTCCAGTGTTAACAGTGCGGGCTCATTTGAGAGTTCAACTCAGTATAATTAGTGTCCGTAGCAAGCTGTCAATGTAACTACAACATTAGGCAAGGTTACATTGGCTGTGCTGGATTTCTTGTTATAGATCTGTCTAAAGAAATGATATTAATCCATCACTTCCAGGTTCAAAATTCTGCTCTGGGGCGATGCGCAGGAAGTTTACATGACTGGATTGCAATTTCAATTACACTCAGATATTAAAGAGCATGAATGTACTGCAGCCTAGATAAGTGGACATTCTCTGACTGCTGACTCATTCAAGGAAAATGGAAGCAGGAGGGTGTCAATTCCAGAACATTTTTTCCGTACCATTTATAACAGCTGACAGCAGAATGGTTAGAGTCATAGGGTGATACAGCGTGAAACCAGGTCCTTAGGCCCAGATTTCCCAACATGTCCAGATACTCTAGTCCCACCTGTCTGCATTTGGTCCATAGCCCTCCAAACCTGACCTATTCTTGCACCTGTCTAACTGTTCCTTAAACGTTGGGATAGTCCCTGCCTCAACTACCTCCTCTGGCAGCTTGTCCCATACACCCACCACCCTTTGTGTGTAAAAGTTACCCCTCATATTCCTATTAAATCTTTTCTCCTTCACCTTAAATCTATGTCCTCTGATCCTCGCTTCACCTACTCAGGGCTAAAGACTCTGTGCATCTACCCGATCTATTCCTCTCATGATTTTATACATTGAGATTGAAATGTCAAAGCACAGAACAGTACTCTAGTCTACACCCATCTTCCGATGGAGATCTGAACTGTTGAGAACTGGGTTAATGATGGCTTACACTAGTTTAGCTAGTTAGTTTAGTTTCTTATTGTCATTTGGACCAAGGTACAGTGAAAAGATTTCTTCTTGTGTGCTATCCAGTCAACGAAAATACTATACTGTACATGATTATGGTCCAGATCATGTGAGGCCAATAGCTTCCTGAAGTCCTGATAATCGAAGGAACTGCAGATGCTGGTTTACTCTGAAGATAGGCACAAAATGCTGGAGTAACTCAGCGGGTCAGGCAGCATCTCTGGAGAAAAGGAATAGGTGACGTTTTGGATGGAGAGCCTTCTTCAGACTCAAAATTATTATGTTGCTCATGAATATTTTTAAATAAAATGTGCTTATCAACATATCCTGACATATTTTTTTCACAGTTGGAAAGAGTGCAGTGAAGATTTAAGGGGCTGTCCCACTTGGGCGACCTAATCCGCAAGTTCTCGCGAGTTTGCCCTCGACTCATACTCGCAGCATGGTCAACACGAGGTCGTAGGAGGTCTTCGTAACTCTCCTTCATGCTCGAGAGTGGTCTCCGCGTACTCGAGGCCTCAGCTAGGTCGTGGCGTTTTTTCCAATATGTTAAAAAATGCCCGCGGGTGAAAAAAGGTCGCCATGGAAAAAATCGATACCTTTTTTACTCATAGGTTTAGTCGTAGTAGATCGTAGTAGGTCGGCATGTAGGTAATCGAGGGTAGTCAAAGGTAGTCGAAGGTAGTCATAGATAGTCTTCATCATAGTCAAAGGGAGGTCGAAGGGAGGCCGAAGGAGATCGAAGGAGGTCGTCTTCACTCTCCACTATTCGGTGTCCAATTTTCCCGAAGTTAGTCGTAGCTAGTCTTAGCTAGTCTTCAACAGTCGAAGGAGGTCAAAGGAGGTCTTCTACATAGTTGAAGGAGGTCTTCAACATGTCATTTTTAAAAACTCTTCTAAACTCGCCAATTAGGTTACCTAAGTGGGACAGCCCCTTTACGATGATGTTGCCAGGACTTGAGGGCGTCAGGTATAGGGAGGTTGGGCAAGCTAGGGCTTTATCCCTTGAAGCACAGTAGACTGAGGGATGATCTTATAGAGGTGTATAAAATCATGAGGGGAATAGATAGGGTGAATGCAGAGTCTTTTACCCAGTGTAGGGGAATCAAGAAGTAGATATAGGTTTAAGATGTGGGGGGGAAAGATTTAATAGGAACCAGAGGGGTGACATTTTTACACAATGGGTGGTTGATATAAGGAACAAGCTGCTTGAGGAGGTAGTTGAGGCAGGTACTGTAGATGGTTTATGCATGCAACCTATAATGTAGCTACCTCAATACCACTAACCACGCCCAGCCATATCAGTATAACTGTGATATCCTCCTCTTGTTCCTCCCGGTTTGTTCCAGTACGCCTGAAGACGAGAGGCAGTCAGTACTGGGACGTGTGTAACATGTGCCTTAATTAAAGACTCAGTAAAGGTTACAGTATGTCAGACTCCACTCCTTTACAGGTACTATCTCCAAAAAAAATTTAATTGAAAAGGTACATGGATAGGACAGGCTTAGAGGGATATGGGCCAATGCAGGCAGGTGGGACTAGTGTAGATGGGACATGTTGGTCAGTGTGGGCAAGTTGGGGTGAAGGGCCTGTTTCCACGCTGTATGTCTCTATGACTCTATGAAAGCCGTGCATCTGTGGAAAACATTATTTGTCACATTCGGTCAATCAGCATACCAAGATTTAATTTCCACCTGGTCCTCTACCCCCCCCCCACAACCAGTCTCCAACCTCAACTGCAAGGCTGCCTCCAACTGTATAAATGTTCACATTTGGTAACTTCTCAAGTGGAAAATCAAATGTCCCTGGAAGTCCTTCCCTCTTTGAGATGCTGGACATTAGTCACCTTGTTAGTGACCTCCTCGAAGAATTTAATCTGATTAGCCAAGCATGGATGAACTCTTCTCAGATCCATGCAGACTAAGTCCAATCAACCCTGCTCTCTCCAATTGCTCAGCCACTTTGACAGATTGTTGAAAGTTCTTCACAAGCAGCATTGTGCCGTAGTCTTCGTTTCCCTCCTTTCTCGCTCCCTTTATAAAGAATTGCGAAAAGTTTTGAACTTTGTCTCTTTGCTTCACAGAATCATTCGTTGACGAACCCTACTGGGCAGAAAGTGGTAGGAGGTAAGGAAATTACCCCCGACCTCACGTGTATCCACCCATCACTTGCCAGGCTTTGTCCCGCCCAGGTTGGTGTGGGTCTCCGATGATGCTGGCTGCCTTTATGTGGCAGTGCCTCTTATCGATCCCTACGATGATCTTGAAGGTCCCTGTGATGGGCCAGGCAGTGTCCACCCCTCTCCAGGTAAACTACGAAGCTCTCAAAATCTCAAGCAGAAAGAGGCCTCAAGAAACGTACCAAATCACGATAAATTAGTTGATAACACAAAATAAGCCTTTCCTTGAGTATAAACAACTGCATGGGTCCAAAATACATGCAGCTGGTGAGAAATATTCGTCTGCTACACGTTAAGGAGTTTAGAGGAGAATCTCTTTTAACTTCCTCTTGGTCTGTAATGGATATGGAGGGAAAGTAATGCCTTTACTAATCTCAGTGAAAAGATTGATGAATCTAATGTAACGTATATTTTTATTCCCATTTAGCCCAAAAAGCAAAATTAGTAATTTAATCTCATGAATTCTATTTAAGTAGGAAATGTATTTCCTACTTAAATAGAATTCATGAGATTAAATTAGATTCTCCCTGCATTTACCACATTGCACCATCTTGAGCATTTCCAAATATTTAATTGAGGCCACCTTTCATTTACTCTGAACTTTAACAAAAGCCCAGCCTACAACAGACTTGCCACCCGAGGCATCTTCACGATACGATACGATACGATGCGATACAATACAATACGATAGATCTTTATTTATCCCAGGAGGGAAATTGATTTGCCAACAGACATAAAAACACAAAATACATGAAACGTGAAATTAAAGTGATGAGTGGAAAGGATTGGGGTTGTGCAAAGATTGGGAGGGGGGGGGGGGGGGGGGGGGTGGAGAGAGCAGTCAGTCTAACCCACGACAGAAGGGAGAGGAGTTGTACAGTTTGATAGCCATAGGGCAGAAGGATCTCCTGTGGCGTTCTGTACTGCATCTTGGTAGAACCAGTCTGTTGCTGAAGGTACTCCTCAGGTTGACCAGTGTGTCATGGAGGGGGTGAGCTGTATTGTCCAAGATGCTCCAGAGTTTGAGGAGCATCCTCCCCCATCCAAGACCACATCCCATGAATCCAACTTCCACCCCCAGGATGGAGCCAGCCTTCGTGATGAGTTTGTTAATCCATGCTCTCTCTTCATAACATGTATATTTTTCGGGGCAATGGAACAACCCCCACGCTCTCCACTCTATGCAGACTCCTCATTGGTGTAAATACCACTCCCCTCAGCCTTCCCTTCTCCAAAGAAAACAGGATGAGATTAAAAAATAGGTGTCTTTCTGTTTGATGCAGAGATATAAAGGAAAAGTCAGTGCTGAGAAAAGATTGATTCATCCTATCTGCGCTCAATACCCCCTGAAGGTCACCAGCTCAGTCATTATTGTGTCCTTCCATTTCACAGCCACAAGTCCTTAATAAATGCTGTTAATAGCTGTGTGATTTCAATGGAAATCCCACCAGTTTAGGTCTAGCTCATTGATGGCAATGGTAAAACCCATTATCACCTGGTGCTGCCACCTTCCCCCACCCAATGGGATTAGCTTAGATGGGGCATCTTGGTCTGTATGGACGAGGATCGCACGGTGGCGCAGTGGAAGAGTTGCTGCCTTACTGAGATATAGGTTCAATACTGACTACGGGCGCTGTCTGTATGGAGTTTGTACGTTCTCCCTGTGACCGCATGGGTTTTCTCCGAGATCTTTGGTTTCCTCCCACACTCCAAAGACGTGCAGGCTTGTGGGTTAAATGGCTTCGGTAAAATTGTAAATTGCCCCTAGTGTATGTAGGATAGTGTTAGTGTGCGGGGATTCGCTGGTCGGCGCGGACTCGGTGGTCCGAAGGGCCTGTTTCCGCGCTGCGACTCTAAACTAAACGAAACTAAATTTCAAATGAAGAATTCTACGTTTGATTTATGGTGAGAGCGTTTTTCCTGGACCAGCAGCCAGCTCGGCTCCCTGTCACTCACAGAGCTTCGTGAAGTTGACCCAGAGTTGCTATTTGCATAATCCTGCTACTTTCAGTTCAAACATCTCATTACGTTAGTGTCGATACCATTGCTCCTTCAGCCCGTTCCTGTTAACAACCTTGTCCTGTGTCTGTACAGCTGTCGGATTATACACGCTTTCAACTTCCCACAATGCCAGTCCATGTCTGATACTGCTTCTTCCCTTTAATGTTTCAATCTTACTCAATCCTCTCCTTGAAGCCAAGTCATTTTTAATCCCGCTCTTCGAGTATTGGTGAGCGTAGAGATCGCCATCCCCTCGATGACTTCGCTTCTTCCTTTGCATATGCGGGGACTGCCCTTGCCACAAAAATATCCCGGTCGCACTTCAGAGCAAGACTCGTAGATGCTGCTGGGTTAATGATATTATTCCTCCTGCCAACTGGGCCCTTTCCCAATATATCGCTTCACCTCGTCCCTGCAAGTACACATTTCCAATACTTAGGCTGACCGGTCCTGCAAACTGACAAGGAGTGAAGAATGAACATTGCTAGTGCAGTGTCATCAATTGATAATACTACATGTTTTACCATCAGCTCCATGAACTTTGTTCGCGGCACAGTGGCACAGCGGTAGAGTCGCTGCCTTACAGCGCCCGAGACCCGGGTTCAAACCTGACTATGGCTACTGTCTGCACGGAGTTTGTATGTTATCCCCGTGACCTACGTATGTTTTCTCTGGGAGCTACGGTTTCCTCCCACACTGGAAAGACGTAAAGGTTTGTAGGCTAATTGGCTTGGCAAGTGTATGTAGCATAGTGTAACGGGCCTGTCCCACCAGCATGCGATTGCATGCGTCTAGCGCGACCAAACGTGGTGGCTTGAGGCGTATGGCCTCGCGGGGCCGGTCCCACTTCCAACCGCGGAGGCGTTTGGAGTTGTGCGGAGCTGGTCCTGACATCATAGTCACCAATCAGCTGGGCAGGAGGCGGGCCGACTGAATTTGGACGACGCATGGCGTCGGGCGGTGATGTCATCGCGCAATGCCACGCGCTAGGCGTATGCCGTCAAGACGCTGCATACGACGTAGAGACGCTGCGTACAGCCTCGATGCGGCTTCGGGCCGACAAGCCGTTGTCGCGCGGGATTTTCGGACAGTGCAAGATTTTTGGACCCCCGCGCGATGTCGGAACCAGCTCCGCACAACTCCATACGCTTCCGGCGATCGAAGTGGGACCGGCCCCGCGAGGCCGTACGCCTCAAGCGACCACGTTTGGTCGCGCTAGCCGCATGCAATCGCATGCTGGTGGGACATGTCCTTTAGTCTGCAGGAATCACTGGTCGGCATGGACTCGGTGGGCCGAAGGGCCTGTTTCCGCGCTGTATCTCTAAACTAAACTAAACTAAACTAAACTTTGTGATTTATTACTTTAACCATGACCGAAAATGAATCAAGTTTCAAAAGAAACTGAAATTTGAGCGCCTCCCTGGAAAATCAATACTTCAAGAATGGAAAAAATAGGAATAAAAGTGTGCTAACATTTTGTGTTTATGAGTCAGGCGTGTGGCCTCCCCGCCATCAAAGGGATCTATAGGAGGCACTGTCTCAAAATGATGGGCAGGACCATCGTAGACCCGCACCACCCTGGCCACGCTCTCATTTCACTCCTACCTTAGGGAAGGAGATAGAGGAGTCTATGAATGTGACCACCAGGTTCAAGAATAGCTCCTTCCCAACAACTATCGGGTTCTTGAACACTGCACAACACTAACCTCAGCAACCATGAACTTCTACAGGGACACAAGGAACTGCAAGTGCTGGAATCTTGAGCAAAACACAAAGTGCTGGAGGAACTCAGTGGGTCAGGCAGCATCAATGGAGGACATTGGCACCACAGATGCTGCCTGACCTGATGAACTTCTATGGACTGTGTTTAGTTGCACTAAGGACTTTAGTTTTTGCACTGGTATTAAGATTGTTGATTTAATTTAATTTATTATATATTACCTATGTATATTGTGTTTATGGACCTCTTAAGGAGCTGCAGGAGGTAAACATTTCATTGTTCTGTTTAGTTTAGTTTAGTTTAGTTTAGTTTAGTTTAGTTTAGTTTAGTTTAGTTTAGTTTAGTTTAGTTTAATTTAGTTTAGTTTAGTTTAGATTAGTTTAGAGATACAGTGCGGAAACAGGTCCTTTGGCCCATCAGGGTCACACCGACCACCGATCACCTGTAAAATCGCCCTATCCTACACACCAGGGACAATTTACAATTTTACCAAAGCCAATTAAGCTGACAAATCTGTACGTGTTTGGAATGTGGGAGGAAACCGGAGCAACCGGAGAAAACCCATGTGGTCACAGGGAGAACATACACACTCTGTACAGACAGCACCAGTAGTCAGGATTGAACCCGGGTCTCTGGAGCTGTAAGGCAGCAACTCTACTGCTGCACCACTGTGCTGCACGTCGTCGGTACATGTGACAATTAGACACTCTTCACTCATGAATCTTGTATAACTGTATTACTTGTTGCAGCTTTACAGGACCATTAACGCAATAGCACACAAATAAATCTATAATAATCAATAATACGATACATTAATAATCAGTAATGCTCGGTAGCTAGAATGTGATAGATGAGGAAAACCCTTTTTCACTGAGAGTGTGAGATGAGGAAAAAACATCTTCGCCTAGAGAGTTGTGAATCTGTGGAATTCTCAGCCACAGAAGGCAGTGGAGGATAATTCACTGGATATATTCAAGAGAGAGTTAGATACAGCTTTTAGGGTTAACGAAATCAAGGGATATGGGGAGAAAGCAGGAACGAGGAACTGATTTTGGATGATCAGCCATGGTCATATTGAATGGTGATGCTGGCTCGAAGGGCCGAATGGTCTACCCCTGCACCTATTTTCCATGTTTCTGTGTTTCTAAATCGAGTATGTAGTGCAGCCAATGCAAAGTCCACAACGGGTCATTGTTGCTGGGATAGGGACGTTCAGAGTTCATGAGGTTGGTGGTTGCCGACCATTTTGATAAAAAACACATGTATTGATGCTCCTGAACAGATCATCAGTGGTGACCTGGGGTCATTTGGTGATTTGGGTCTTTCAACATCAGACACCCTCACCCAGGCGACCCAGCCGCGGTTGATCAGACCACGACTTGTGTTCAGGTGGCATTCGCTCCTCCCCATGGACCTCCTCTCCTGATCCAGAGCCATCTCGAGGCTTTCCCCGCTGCCTCTGTGGTGTTCTTGATGGCTCTTCTCCTCTCCATTTTGTTGATGCGCAGCGCACACAAGGCCCGGTAGAGCGATTGCCCTGCAAAAATGGCTTGGCTGAGAAATCAGATGACTTTTGCAATAAACACCAGCAAATCAGTCCCTTCAGGAGAGAAAGGCGTGCACTTAATATAAGACTTAATAAATATAAATGCCGATAAGTGGATTTCCAAGTAGCGTGGAGGAAAGAGGATTGTGTTATTATGAAAGCCAGGAAGGAAATTGTCATTTTACAGCAGTCAATAAAATTTATTCTTGGTATGTAATTGAATAAGAATTCAAGTAAAAATACTAAAAGAGTTTTCACATGACAGATGTAATATTCCATTGTTCTTCTGTTGTGTGTGCAAGTTATATATTTACAATACAATAACATTATTTGTGTTTGCTTTATTGTTCATTGTTTATTGCCGTGTAAACCCTTGGGTTGGTTTGACCTTGAAATGTTAGTGCATTGATGTTAATTAGAGAAATATATACATAAAGAGAAAAAGTCCTCTTTAGCAGAATGCTGCCTGGATTAGAAGGCATGAGCTATAAGGAGAGATTGGACAAACTTGGATAGACACAAAAAGCTCAGCAGGAAAAGCAGCATCTCTGGAGAGAAGGAATGGGTGACGTTTCGGGTCGAGACCCTTCTTCAGATTGAAAGCCCCGAAACGTCACCCATTCCTTCTTTTCCAGAGAGGCTGCCCGTCCCGCTGAGTTACTCCAGATTTTTTGTGTCTCTCCTTGGTTTAAACCAGCATCTGCAGTTTATTCCTACACCTTGGACAAACTTGAATTTTTTTTCTCAGGAACCCCAATGGTTGAGTGGAGAGCTGATAGAACGTGAGGCATAGATAGGGTTGACTGCGGGAACTTTCTTCCCAGGGTGGAAATGCCCAAGACCAGAGGGCATAGATGCAGTGGGTATTAGTTACAGGGAGAAGTTGGCAGACTTAGACAATAGACAATAGACAATAGGTGCAGGAGTAGGCCATTCGGCCCTTCGAGCCAGCACCGCCATTCAATATGATCATGGCTGATCATCCCCAATCTGTATCCCATTCCTGCCTTTTCCCCATATCCCCTGACTCCGCTATTTGGATTGTTTTCTCTGGAACGCTGATAGAAGTAATTAAATTAATGAGAGGCGTAGACAGGGTAGTGTCTAATGTGTGGGATTGGAACTGCTGTTGCTGGTTTATACCGAAGATAGACACAAAATGCTTGAGGTCAGGCAGCATCCCCGAAGAAAAGGAATAGGTAATGTTTTGGATCGGAACCTTTCTTCTGAAGAAGAGTTCTGACATGAAATGTCATCTATTCCTTTTCTCCAGAGATGCTGCCTGACCAGCAAGTATTGTTACACAGAGGATGGTTGGTGAAGGATCACGGGTGGTGGTGGAGGCAGATATGACAGCGGCCTGGCATTTAAGAGGCGTTTAGGTAGACACATGGATATGCAGGGATTGGAGGGATATTGATCACGTGCAGGCGGACGAAATGAGTGTGTCTCAGCATGATGTTCGGCACAGACATTGTTGGCCAAAGGGCCCGTTCATATGCTGTACTGTTCTATGTTCTAAAGTATTGATTATGACAAGATGGACTTTCTTGATTTCAGTGAGAAACACAGCAGTCACTGCATATGATCACTGCAAATTATTTTAAATTTTATTTAATCACAGAGCTGTTCTAAATTATCACCCTCTCTAGTTTCAAATGGGCAAGGACTAAATACAAATTTAAATGAGCAAATAAAGTACAGAGACAATAAAAAAATCTATTTTTATCTGAGTGACGTGATCCAAAGCACATGAAACAATTAATTGAATTATATTGTTGCGCACTAATATTTTCCTTCTGTTTACTTAAAAGAAGAAAGCCATGTATTTATAAGTGTTTAAGAAGGAACTGCAGATGCTGGAAAATCGAAGGTACACAAAAAAGCTGGAGAAACTCTATGATAACATAACCAATCGATGAGATGGCACGGAGGCACAGTGATAGAGGTGCTGTCTTACAAAGTCAGAGACCCGGGTTCGATCCTGATTGTACGGAGTTAGTACACTCTCCCCAAGACCTGCGTGGGTTTAATCTGGAATCTTTGGTTTCCTCCCAGACACCAAAGATGTATAGGATTGTATGTTAATTGGCTTGATATAATTTTAAAGTATCCCTTGTACATGTAGGATGGTGCTAGTGTGTGGGGATCGCTGGTCGGCGCTGACTCGGTGGGCTGAAGAAGATTCAATTTAATTCAATTTTAATTGTCATTGTTAGTGTACAGTACAGAGACAACGAAATGCATTGTAGTCATTGAAGTGCCTGTATCCACGCTGTATCTCTAAACTAAACTAACCTAAAGATAAAAATGCAGGTATTCCCGGAAATGTTTCGTGTTGGGGTGTCTGGACAGATTCACAGTAAACATGACATTGGGACAGAGAACCAATTGTCCTATCTATAGATTCATCGCAGAACCTGGCGGGCGTAACAATTTGTCACTAAACGCCTCCAAGACCAAGGAGCTGATTATTGACTTCAGGAGGTCCCATAATGGAGAATACGCCCCAATCTCCATCTACGGGGAAAGTGTGGAGAGAGTGTCCAGCTTTAAGTTTCTGGGCACTCACATTTCAGAGGACCTCACATGGTCCACCAACACCGCTGCGCTGGTCAAGAAGGCACAGCAACGACTGTTCTTCCTGAGGACATTAAAATAGACTGGTCTGCCCCAACAGCTGCTGACAACCTTCTACTGCTGCACCACAGAGAGCATATTAACGTATGGCATCTCTGTGTCGTATCTCAGCTGCATGGAGGCGGAGAGGAGAGCTCTTCAGCGCGTCGTCCACAGAGCGCAGAGGATTATTGGGACACAGCTACCAGCCTTGGAGGGCATCTACCACACACGGTGCCTCAGGAAGGCCGTCAGCATCCATAAAGACTCCTCACACCCTTGTAATGGACTGTTCAAACTACTTCCCCCCGGCAGACATTACAAGGCCTTCTATGCCCGACCCTCCAGTCTCAGGAACAGCTTCATTCCCAGAGCTATAACGGCTCTGAACCGGCCCTGCTGAGTGCCCCCCACCCCCCCTGGACTGTCTCCCTCGGATGGTCACGTCGCACAGACACATCTGCACTTTAGTCTGTTGAACTGTTTTGACTATTTTACTGTTCTTTTTACAATCCATGTTCTCGGGATATCTAAATCCAAATGTATTATTTATTTATGTTATGACATCGGTTGGAAGCTGCAAACCAAATCTCGTTGCACTTATGTGCAATGACAATAAAATATATTATTATTATTATTATTATTATTATTATTATTATTATTATTATTACCGCCTATGGTCAGGCAAAAAGATGCCGGGACACATATCAATTAAAGATTGAGCTACAATTATCAACTTTTTTTCTCCATCCATATACCACCCTCTTCTCCTTTGATTTTAGTTTAGTTTAGTCTAGTTTAGAGATACACCTCGGTAACAGGCCCTTCGGCCCACCGAGTCCGCACCGACCAGCGATCACTGCACGTTAACACATACGAGTGACAATTTGACATTTATACCAAACCAATGAACCTACAAACCTGCACATCTTTGGAGTGCGGGAGGAAAACGAAGATCTCAGAGAAAACCCACGTGGTCACGGGGAGAAGGTGCAAACTCTGTACAGTTTGCAGCACTCGTACTGTGCCAATTGTAACCAATCAACTTCTAATTTAATAAACTAAAAAGTATAAAATTTATAATACTTGGCAGTCTAGTTTTTAATACTTTAGAGGTGTCGGTATGCAGTACCAGCACGTACCATCATGGACACAACACTCTCATCGCTGACGAGGATCATCGCTGTCTTCACTAAGGGAACACCCAACATTGTGTGCAACTGCATGCCTGCTCTGGGATGCACCAAGCATTGGAGACGATGATTACAAGACACTTTCATTCACACAATTCATTCCTGGATAAGGAAACATGAGGTACAGGGTGGAACATGGCAACTAACCTCCCTGTGACCACATGGGTTTTCTCCAGTGCCAGGGGTCCAGGTTTGATCCTGATCTCGGGGTGCTGTCTGTGTGGAGTTTGCACTGTATCCCTGTGACCAGGTGGATTTCCTCCAGGTGCTCTGGTTACTTCCCACATCCCAAAGATGCGTGGGTTTGCAAGTCAATTGGGCTCTGTAAACTGCCTACAGTGTGTAGGTAGTGGATGTGAAAGTGGATGGGTGATCGCTGGTCGGCACGGACTTGGTGGGCCGAATGGTCCTTTTGCGCACTGTATCTCTAAACTATACTAAACCTTCCTAAATGTTTGCCAGCTGGGCTGAGAAAGGTTGAAATCTGTGGAAAAAAGGTTGTGGGATAAACAAGGGATCTCCTGGGAGTTGCTGATTTGCTTTAGTTAACATTGCAGGAGCATGTTTTGAATGGTTATCTCCAGGCATCCATTGGTTGCTTAGCGATTATATGCATTACTCATAATCATGAGATAATTCATATTAATATCAAGTTACTTTCTTTGATCAAGTGGGGGACGTAGACTTTTCACAATGTCATTTTATTCAAAATTCTGTTTCACCTCCAGCTTCCCTGTCCAATCAACTGAAATTAAAGAGAATTGCCTCGTCTTTGGAGAGCTGAAAGGATATCAAGCATCAAAGGTGTTTAATTGTCATAGGTACTGACAACGGAAAAACAAAATTAGTTTAGACGTGCAGTAGGGAATCAGGCCATTCGGCCCACCCAGTCCAAACTGACCAACAATCACCTGTTCACACATGTTATCCCATGTTCAAATCCATTCCCTACAATTTACTGAGGCCAATTAGATTAGTTTACTTTAGTTTAGAGATACAGTGCGGAAACAGGCCCTTCGGCCCACTGAGTCCTAACCGACCAGTGATCCCCGCACATTAACACTATCCTACACGCACTAGGGACAAGTTTTACTTTTACCAAGCCAATTAATCTACTACAACCGTGCGTGGCTTTGGGATGGAAATCCACGCGGTTACAGTGAGAAAGTGCAAACTCCGTGCAGCCAGCACCCGAGGTCAGGATCGAACCCAGGTCTCTGGTGCTGTAAAGCAGCAACTCCGTGCTGCCCTTCACTTCTAAGTGAGTAGAAGCATTGGTGGAGCCAGGACAGATCTTCAGAGATGTGTGTTCAGTTGTTTCAGAGAGATAGACGTGGATAAGCTTTTCCCATTGAGAGTAGGGAAGATTCAAACGAGAACAAGGACATGACTTGAGAATGAAGGGACAGAAGTTTAGGGGTAACATGAGGGGGAACTTCTTTACTCAGAGTGTGGTAGCTGTGTGGAATGAGCTTCCAGTGGAAGTGGTGGAGGCAGGTTCGATTTTATCCTTTAAAAAATAAATTGGATAGGTATATGGACGGGAAAGGAATGGAGGGTTATGGTCTGAGTGCAGGTAGATGGGAGTAGGGGAAAATAAGTGTTTGGCACGGACTTGAAGGGCCGAGATGGCCTGCTTTCCGTGCTGTAATTGTTATATGGTTATATGGTTATATGGGTTGTCACACTGCTACGGGAAAGATGACGTTAAACTGGAAAGAGAGCAGAGATGATTTACGAGGATATTGCAGAGCGTGGTGGGTGCCCAGAACATGCTGACAGGATTGGAGGTGGAGTCAGACACGACAGTGGCATTTAAGAGGTTGGCAGATAGGAACGTGGATAAATAGGGAATGGAAGGACATGGATCCAGGCAGAGGAGATTAGTTTCACTTGACGTCATGTTCGACATGGCCATTGAGGGCCAAAGGGCCTATTCCTGTGGTGTACTGTTCTATGTTCCATATTCTATGTTCTCACCATCTGAAAAGTTGCTGGAACACTGTTTTTTTCAGCAAATCCAGGTACTGTAGTACGATTGAAAGCCATGTCCTGACACCACTCTGTCTCAGTCTCCTCCTCGACCTACTCAAAAAAGATAACAGAAATATGAGCTAATACAACAATTAATACCTGTCAGCAGGTTTCAGGGACAGGGAAAACGCATCACAACTTTAAACTGTTTGTTTTTCTCAAAAGGCCAGCGGCTGGAAATCAAAGGAAGCGAGTACTTTTGATTTTGTAATTCTGCGCAAACAAAAACACGGTTTTGTGTATGTGTGCAGACAGGAGGGAAATAGTTGCATAAACATTTATAAGAAGGTATCAAAGAGAGAAAAAATATTAAACACATGAAATAAAGATAAGAGACACCAGCCTCTTTGTCCTTTGAACTTTTTGCCAACATAAACAGGTAGTTGTCTGGCCCCAAAACCTATATTTTCATTTTTGTTGCTGTTTCCTCGTGTTTACGGATCATTTTCTTGTTTTTTAGACATAAAAAGGAATTACCCACAGAAATTCAACAAAAATAAAAACCAGAAAACTCCCCCCCCCCCCCACCCCCTATATGCTGTTTATGTTTGAAGCCAAACGTTGCTATATGTGGTATTATTCTGTATTATGTGTTCATTGATTTCCATCTTTTTTACATCCCCGTAAGTTTGCCCCACTTCCCTCACACAGGCTCTGCTTTGTGCTGGGTGTGGGTTCGAAGGAGACCCCCCGTCAATCCAGATGTATTTCTGAACCAAGTGCTTGCTTTCTCTTTCTGATTCTGGTGGTCAGCTCAGTGGGGAATATGGTAGCTCTGTGATTCCCAGTGACGGGGTCTTTTCCGACAATCCTGGCTGGACAATTTGTGGGCTACCACCAAGAGATGTGCTGCCTCCCGGAGTTGACAAGCCTCTCGGAACCAAGCAAGAAGGACTTTGGTCAGGCCGCGCGTGGAGCATCGTGTGCTGTTCTGGTCATCCCCTTTAGAGGAAGAACCTGGAGGCGTTTGGCAAGGGTGCAGGCATGCTGCCTGGATTAGTTACATGGGAAGTTAAGCAAACTTAGATTGTTTTCTTTGGAGCGTCGGAGTCTGAAGGGAGACCTGACAGCATGATACAACATCGATAGGATAGACAGTCAGAACCATTTTCCCCATGGTGAAAATATCAAAGACTAGAGGGTACAGCTTTAAGGTGAGAGGGGCAAAGTTAAATTGAGATGTGAAGGACACGTTTATTACACAGAGAGTGGTGGGTCTCTGGAATGTTCTGCCGTGGTGGTGATGGGAGCAGATGTGGTAGTGGTGAAACCTATAAGAGGTTTTTAGATCGGCACATGGATATGCAGGCAATGCAGGGATGTGGATCATGTACAGGCAGATGAGATTAGTTTATCTTGGTATTATGTTTGGCATAGCATCGTAGGCCAATGAGCCTGATCTATCTATCTATCTATCTATCTATCTATCTATCTATCTATCTATCTGTCTATCTGTCTATCTGTCTATCTATCTATCTATCTATCTATCTATCTATCTATCTATCTATCTATCTATCTATCTATCTATCTATCTATCTATGTATCTATCTATCTATCTATCTATCTATCTATCTATCTATCTATCTATCTATCTATCTATCTATCTATCTATCTATCTATCTATCTATCTATCTATCTATCTATCTATCTATCTATCTATCTATCTATCTATCTATCTATCTATCTATCTATCTCTCTATCTATCTATCTATCTATCTCTCCCTGTTGTTTTTGTATTTTATTTATTTTTTATTTTATCTCTCCCTGTTTGACGACCTCTCTTCAGATTCCCCATTGAACAACCCAGTGGAGACTGCGTATTGGAAGGGGGGGGGGGGGGGGGGGGGGCAGTTTCTCATGGTGCATTGGCTGAGTGGGAAACATGCTGGTGTGATTATATTATTGATCAATCTTTTTCAACCAAAATGGTTGAGCTTCGAATAGAAATTCGAACTCAGCCGTAAATAGCAGCCTGCGAAGTCACTCTTGGTGTTTATGAGTTTTAGCAACAGGAGCAGTCTAAAACTCCCTGAAGAAGGGTCTCGACATGGAACGTCACCTATTCATTCCATCCACAGATGCTGCCTGAGCCGGCGAGTTACTCCAGCACTTTGTGTCTTTTTTTTTTGTAAACCAGCATCTGCAGTTTCTTGGTGTCTACAATCCGCCCCTCCATGGATGCTGCCTGGCCTGCTGAGTTCCTCCAGCACTTTTTGCTTTGCTTACGATTCCGGCGTCTGCAGTTCCCTGTGTGTATCGAATTTGCACTCCGATACCGTTAGTTGGTGTAACAGAACTATTTTGTTTCGAGTCCTTCCCTAATCAGTTTGCTTGATCCATCACGATAACGATTAGATTATTTATTATCTCACCTTTCAGGCTTTGCAGCAAGATGGAAAGTAAAGGAAATTCACTCGGATGAAAAATTGTGATTTATAACAAAAGGCGCTGGAGCAAGTACTGTTTGGACAAAGCTGAGTATTACACGGAGCTGCACGTTATTAGAAAAAGAGTAAATGGTGAAATGTAAACATTATAAATGTCTGTTTTAGTTAATTTACCAATCTATCATTGTTTTCCCCTCTCTAGTTGTCTGGGGTGCAGAAATGGAAAAGAAACATTTTTGAATAATCATTATTGAATATCACAAGATTACAAAATGCCAAGAGGGCCTGGATTACAATTTGGAAGGAGATTGACACTGATCGATGAAGTTTAGAAACTGGAGAACACCCTGGGTATTAGAAATATATTTCACTTTCTTGTTAAATAAAATTATCAGCATGGCACTATATTCAAGTCTGCATTTCGATGAGGTTCCTATTCAAAGGTTTGGTTTTATCCCGTTTCTCCCACTCAAATATTGGACGTGGATTCCCTCCCTGAAACTATTTGCCATGAACACAAATGGAGCTGGATGAGGCCAGGAGACACAAGTAAAGAGCTGGTGATTAATAGCTTGCAAGGACAAGTGCGGGAAGGGGAAAGTTCACATGGATTGGTGGGTGCCTGCAATGTACTGCCAGGGGTGGTGGGTGGAGGCAGATACGATAGTGGCGTGTAAAAGGCTTTTATGCCGGGAATGGAGGGATATGGATCACATGCAGGCAGAGGAGATAAGTTTAACTTAGCATCACACTTGGCACGAACATAGTGGGCCGAAGGGCCTGTTCCTGTGTTGTACTGTTCCATGTAGATACAAGGAACTGCAGATGCTGGTTTACCCGCTGAGTTACTCCAGCACTTCGTGTACTGTGCAAGATTGCAGCTGCTGCAGTTGTTTGTGTCTCCATTTTTACCAGAACTGTGTTAGATTGCAGTGGATGTGTTGGACTCCCTTCCTCCTGCTATCTGTCAGACAATGTAAATGATGAGCCATGTTTCGTGGATGTCACCCTCCCCCCCCACCACAGCCCAGAGAGATAAGTCAGTGAGCAAGTGCAAGATTCAAAGGTACATCGGACACTCAGAATGAGATATCTCTTCACTTGAAGTGAGAGAAACACTTCTACTTTTAAAAATTGGATGAAGAGAGACCACCTTCTTTTATCCAGAGTTGGGGAACTCAAGAACCAAGGGATATAGGTTTAAAGTGAGAGGAACAAGATTTAATAGGAACCTGAGGCACAACTTTTTCACTCAGAGGGTGGTGGGTGTATGGAACAAACTGCCAGAGGAGGTAGTTGAGCCAGCTACTGGAACAGCATTTAAAGAAAACTTGGGCTAGTTCATGGATTGGAAAGGTTTGGAGGGATATGGGCCAAACATGGGCAAATGAGACTAGTTTAGATAAGTTTGCTCAAAGACCTGTAGAATAGCCAAGACTGGGCAATGCTGGTGGGTCTCTCCTCTGTGTAGTTGGTCCTAGAGTAAAGGACATTTTGTGGAGAACAATCACTGAGATATCCTCGTCCTTTTTTGTACATAATTACCTACGTTTACTGGGGTATTTTGTGCAAATCAATGTAAACCGAGAGAGGTCCAAGCAAACCGTGGGTCTACATCAGCTTCCCGCTCCCTAACAGGTCAGGTTGCATCTTAGGTCTTAATCATAGTCATAGAGTTATAGAGTCTTTGTCACACAGTGTGGAAACAGATCCTTTGGCCCAACTTGCCCATACCGACCAACATGTCCCATCTATACTAGTCCCACCTGCCTGCATTTGGCCCAAATCCCTCCAAACCATGTAATCTTCTGCATTCTAATGAGGTGTAGACTCATATTCTCCCATGATATAAGGACATCAGGCATTGGCAACAGTACACTCTGAAGATAATAAAAAACAAATGAATAGGACAGGATTAGAGGGATATGGGACAAAGGCAGGCAGGGGGGACTAGTGTAAGTGGGACATGTTGGTCGGTGCGGGCAAGTTGGGCAGAAGGGCCTGTTTCCACGCTGTATGACTCGATGGCCCTATGACACAGGGAGAACGTGCGAACTCCACCCAGTCAGAACCTGGGGATCAGAATTGAGTCAGGACCTCTGGTTCTGTGAGACAGCAGCTCCCCCAATGCGCCATTGTGCTGCCCACACCAAATATTATATATATTTTATCTGAGTGCTATTACAGGCGTTTACAGGCTGGTTAATCTACAGCAAGCACGAATATCATTGCTCCTTTGTTGGTACTTAGGACAATTAAACACTTTACCCACACCCTGATCCATAGGTAAAGGAAGTGGGGGCCTGATTGCAGTTTTAGCAGAGTTGAATGACCTTTAGATATCCTCAGATGCAAATCTTTGTCATGTCTCATCGAGCAATAAAATATAAAATATAATTTGCACAAGTACAAAAGCATAAGGATTTAATAGAAAATATGCAAATGAACCAGCGCTGAACAAATCAACTATCAAAATAGCTTATTGTCAACTGATCTCCATGTTACCACGAGCTGCATATCACACGCAATCAACTGATGGTACAGGGTATCTGTTCAAATACATGGATGTCGCTGTTAAAAGTTATTCAGCTCGGCCACTGTATGAATCTCTCCTTAGTTTGTCAATCTATGACTTCCTTCACAGCTCATGTACTAAGCTGGCAAGGGTGCAGGGAAGATATACGAGGATGTTGCCAGGATTAGAGGGGCAAAGCTATAGGGAGAGTATGGGCAAACTAGGGCTTTATCCCTTGCAGTGCAAGAGGCTGAGGGGTGATCTTATAGAGGCGTATAAAATCATGAGGGGGATTGATAGGGCCAATGTACGGTCTTTTACCCAGAGTAGGGCCATCAAGCCAGAGGACATAGGTTTACGTTGAGAGGGGAAAGATTTAATAGGAACATAGGGGGGGGGGTATCTCGTTCACACAGAAGGTGGTGGGTATATGAATAAATGAATGAATGAATGAATGAATGAATGAGTTTATTGGCCATGTATTCACATACAAGGAATTTGCCTTGGTGCTCCTCCCACAAGTGACAACATGACATACGGTGACAGTTACGTATGACACAAATAACACTAAACATTGATAATAAAACACCATTGATCAAACATGTGAACCAACAAAATACCAGAGGAAAAGGAGGCTACAGATATTTGGCTGGTGAGTAGAGCTACTACTCGTGGAAAAAAAGCTGTTTTTATGTCTGGCTGTGGCAGCTTTGACAGTCCGGAGTCGCCTTCCAGAGGGAAGTGATTCAAAGAGTTTGTGGCCAGGGTGAGAGGGGTCAGAGATGATCTTGCCCGCTCGCTTCCTGGCCCTTGCAGTGTACAGTTTGTCAATGGAGGGAAGGTTGCAGCCAATAACCTTCTCAGCTGATCGGACAATTCGCTGCGACAAGCTGCCAGAGGAGGTATTTGAGGCAGGTACAAGAACACAATTTAAAAGACACCTGGACAGGTATATGGGTTGAAAATGTTTTAGAGGGATATGGGCAAATGGGACGAGCTTAGATGGGGATCTTGGTTGGCATGGACCATTTAGGCCAAAGGGCCTGTTTGCATGCCTGTTTCCATGCTGTAAGACTCTAATTGCTGGCTTATTGTTTTTTGTTGCTGTTTTGCTCAGTAAATATAATTGTTATGTACAAACAGAAAAAAGGAACTATTACCCTTGTGGCAATGACAAAATAAAAACACAGGTAGATAGAGTGGTAAAGAAGGCATACAGTCCACTTGCCTTCGTCGATTGGTGAATTGAGTAGAATAGTCAGGAAGTCTCGATGCAGCTCTATAAGAATCTGGTGAGGCCACATTTGGAATATGGCATACAGTTCTGGTCGCCCCATTAGAGGAAGGATATGGAGGCTTTTGAGAGAGTGCGGAAGAGGTTTACCAGAAGATTGCTAGGATTGGGAGGTATGTTACGGTGAGGGGTTTGACACACTTGGATTATTTTCTCTAGGATGCTGGAGGTTGAGGGGAGACCTGGTAGAAGTATATACAATTATGAGAGGCATAGATCATAGAATGTAGAAAGTCATAGGGCACGGTGGCGCAGCAGTAGAGCTACAGCACCAGAGACCTGGGTTTGATCATGATTACAGGTGCTGTCTGTATGGAGTTTGCATGTTCTCCCCGACCTACATGGGTTTTCTCCGAGATCTTCGGTTTCCTCTCACATTCCAAAGACGTACAGGTTTGTAGGCTAACTGGCTGGGTATAAATGTAAATTGCCCCCATTATGTGTAGGATAGTGTTAAAATGCAAGGATTGCTGTTCAACGCTGACTCGGTGGGCCGAAGGACCTGTTTCCGCGCTGTATCTCTAAACACAATACATGTTATATGTTAAAGTGCAGGTTTCAGCATTTGTTCAATATACTGGAGTAGACTTTATATTACTGCACTCGTTTCATTGTTACTCAATATGTGTGTTTTATTTGCAATTTTTTTTAGAAGTATGAGGAATTTGTGGAATTTCTTATTAAAATATTCTTGGTTTACTTTATAAAGATTTCAACCACAGAATCACTTTCCTGAATTAGTTGGGATAAGTTTTGTTTTTCTGTGATTTATGAATGGACTAAAAATCTTTCTTTGGCCTTAGAGCAGCTCTCAACCGTTGAATAAATATGCGATCACTCATTTTTGTTTTCTATTTCTCACACGGCCCCACTGGAGACAGCTGGGCTTGCACTCGATTCATTTAAGAATCCGGAATCTTCCAATCCTGAGAAACTCACCTCATCAATGGGCCTTCACTTGCGATTAATACAAAATTAACCGCGCGGTCACAGGGAGAATGGACAAACTCCACACAGACAGCACCCGAGGTCAGGATCGAAACCGGGTCTCTGGTGCTGCACGGCAGTGGCATTAACAACTGCGCAACTGTGTCACCTCCCCCCCCTCGATCCAGCTCTGGGGTCATGCAAGTTTCTTCTCATCGATGTCCAAGGCACTATTGTTCACCACAACCTTGCTTTAGCATTTGTGCCAATGGACAGCATGTAGAGAGGGGCTGGGAGGAAGGAGCAGTGGCTAGCTGTGTGTGAGATCAAAAAACATTCAGTTAAAACATTCCAGGATTTGCTCTTGGACTGTGTGCCTGACTACTCACAGAAACGTCCTTGCTGGTCCTCTCCCAGAGCCCACTCCTCTGAACTCTGACCCCTGGATGGTGGGACCCAGCAGTGATCTTCCGCTTCCCGTCATCCAAGAGCACAAACGGTGGGAAGCGGGAAATTAGTAACGTTCCCTTTGTTTATAGATCGTTGACTTGTACACACACACACACACACACACACACACACACACACACACAACACACACACACACACACACACACACACACACACACACACACACACACACACACACACACACACACACACACACACACACACAGGCACAATCTCTCCATTCATAGATACATAGAAAATAGGTGCAGGAGGAGGCCATTCAGCCCTTTGAGCCAGCACCGCCATTCATTGTGATCATGGCTGATCGTCCCCTATCAATAACCCGTGCCTGCCTTCTCCCCATATCCCTTGACTCCACTAGCCCCTAGAGCTCTATCCATCTCTCTCTTAAATCCATCCAGTGATTTGGCCTCCACTGCCCTCTGTGGCAGGAAATTCCATAAATTCACAACTCTCTGGGTGAAAACGTTTTTTCTCACCTCAGTCTTAAATGACCTCCCCTTTATTCTATGACTGTGGTCCCTGGTTCTGGACTCGCCCAACATTGGGAACATTATTCCTGCATCTAGCTTGTCCAGTCCTTTTATAATTTTATATGTTTTTATAAGACACCCCTCATTCTTCTAAACTCCAGTGAATACAAGCCTAGTCTTTTCAATCTTTCCTCATATGACAGTCCCTCCATCCCAAGGATCAATCTCGTGAACCTACACTGCACTGCCTCAATCACAACTATGTCCTTCCTCAGATTAGGAGACCAAAACTGTACACAGTACTCCAGATATGGTCTCACCAGAGCCCTATACAACTGCAGAAGAACCTCTTTACTCCTATACTGAAATCCTCTTGTTATGAAGGCCAACATTCCATTAGCTTCCTTCACTGCCTGCTGTACCTGCATGCCAACTTTCAGTGACCGGTGTACAAGGACACCCTGGTCTCGCTGCACCTCCCTCTTACATAACCTAACCCCATTGAGATAATAATCTGCCCCTTTGTTTTTGCCGCCAAAGTGGATAACCTCACAATTATCTATATTATACTGCATCTGCCGCACATCTACCCACTCACTCAACCTGTCCAGGTCACCCTGCAACCTCCTAACATCCTCTTCACAGTTCACATTGCCACATTCTTACAATCCTTACATTCCTCCAGCAGAGAGCTCGTGGGAAGTGGGGACAAAATTGTTCACATCCTCATCCCTCTAACTAGAACCTCCATCTGACCTCGATCCACTACAAAGCTTAGCAGATATGAGCTAGAAGGTTCAGGCCACCAATTCACCTTCACTGCAGGAAGTCATGTTGCAGCATTTGGAGTATTATTGCGTGCAATTCTAATCGTCCATTACAGGAAGGAGGTGGAAGTATTGGAGAGGGTGCGGAAGAGGTTCACCATAATGTGGCCTGGATGAGGAGGATATTTTCTTTTAAGGGGATGTTGGGCAAACGCGGATTGTTTTCCCTGTAATGCAGAGGTCGAGATAGAAGTATATAAAATTATGAGTGGCATAGATAGGCAGAAGCCTTTTTCAAATGGCGGAAATATCAAAGATTAGAGGGTATAATTTTAAGATGAGCGGGACAAAGCTTACAGAGGATGCGCAGGTCAGGTTTTGTACACAGAAGGTGGTGGGTGCCTGGAACGCGCTGCCAGGGATAGTGGTGGAGGTGGATATGGGAGAATTTTAGGCAGATGGATATGCTATTATGTATGTTATTTAAAGGACATTTAGACTGATACATGGATAGAAAGTGTTTAGATGGATATGAGCTAAATGTGGGCAGGTGGGACTAGTGTAGATTGGGCATCTTGGTTGGCATGGGCAAGTTGGGTCAATGGACCTGTCTCTGCGCTGTCTGATTCTATGAGTCTACATGGAGGGATATGGATCACATGCAAGAAGAGAATAGTTTAACCTGACATTGTATTCAGCACAAATATTGTGGGACAGGTGGCTGTTCCAGTGCTTTAGGGAGAGAGAGAGAGGGAGGGAGAGAAAGGGGGGGGGGGGAGAGAGGGAATGGGATAGAGGGGAAAGGGAGGAGAGAGAAGAAGGAAAGGAGAGAGAGAGAGAGAGAGAGAGAGAGGAGGGGGGAGAGAGAGAGAGAGGGGGAGGGAGAGAGAGGGGGAGAGAGAGAGAGAGAGAGAGGGGGTGGGGGGGAAGAGAGAGATGGGGGAGAGAGAGAGAGAGTGAGGGAGAGAGAGAGAGAGAGAGAGGAGAGAGAGAGAGAGAGAGAGAGAGAGAGAGGGAGAGAAGGGAGAGAGGGGAGGGGGGGGGGGGAGAGAGAGAGAGAGAGAGAGAGAGAGAGAGAGAGAGAGAGAGAGAGAGAGAGAGAGAGAGAGAGAGAGAGAGAGAGAGAGAGAGAGAGAGACAGAGAGAGAGACAGAGAGAGAGAGAGAGAGAGAGACAGAGAGAGAGAGACAGAGACAGAGACACAGACACAGACAGAGAGAGAGACAGAGAGAGAGAGAGACACAGAGAGAGAGAGAGAGACACAGAGAGAGAGAGAGAGAGAGAGAGAGAGAGAGAGAGGGGTGTTCTGGTGATATATCTGTACTGATTTGAGTTACTGTCCTAGCTGTGAAGTTTGTTTTGTGTTAGGGGCAGCACACCCTCCTATATGAACACTGAACGTGACGTTTGCCACTAACCCTGCACCATCTGTAAACATCATCGTTCAACTTGTAACCAAACGTTTCAGGGTGTTTTTCAGTCTAGTTTACAGATCCAGCATGGAAACAGGCCCTTCGGCCCATCGAGTCCACGCCGACCATCAATCACCCGTTCACACCAGTTCTATGTTATCGCACGTTTGCGTCCACTCCCTACACACGGGCAATTTGTCATTTACGGAGGCCAATTAACCCACCAAACCGCACGTCCTTGGGATGTGAGGGGAAACCGCAGCAACCGGAGGAAGCCCACACGGTCACAGGGGGAATGCACAAAAGTAAATTCCTGATCCTCTAATCCACCTCTTTGCTGCCCTTGCGCTTTTTGTTATGTGCACTTTCTTTGTAGGTGTAACATGAAAACGAAATTTTGCACTCTGTTTTTCCTTTCTCTTTTGCATTCCCATGTACCTGTATATGGTATGATTTGCCTGGAAAGTATGCAAAGCAGTTTTTTACACTTATCTGGCTGTGTATACTGTATACTGCGGTGAGTGCTGGAGGTCGGTCGGGGAAGTGCTGCCGAGAAATAACCTTTGTGACATAATAGCAGAATTAAAATCATGTTCATAAGTCTTAGGAGTCGAATCAGGTCATTCAGCCCATCGAGTCTACTCCACCGTTCGATCGTGGCTGAACTATCGTTCCCTCTCAACTCCATTCTCCTGCCTTCTCCCTGTAACTTTTGACACCGTTACTAATCAAGAACCTATCAATCTCCGCTTTGACAAAACCTAATGACTCTGCCTCCACGGCAAATACATTCCACAGATTCACCACCCCCAGGCTAAAGAGTCACAGACTCGTGTCACAACATATATATGCATGTTATTAAATCTAACAGCAAAATACAAAGTGCTGGAAGAACTCAATGGGTCAGGCAGCATCCGTGGAAGGAATGAATGAGTGATGCTTTAGACGATTCTTCTTCTTTAGTCTGAAGAAGGGCCCCGACCAATGATGTCCTCTATCCATTCCCTCCTGTTATTGCCTGACTCGCTGAGATCATCCAACAACTTTGAGTTTTGCTGAAGAGCTATAGGTTTAAGGTGAGAGGGGAAAGATTTAATAGGAACCTTAGGTTAAGTTTAGTTTAGTTTAGTTTAGTTTAGTTTAGTTTAGTTTAGTTCAGTTTAGTTTAAAGTTTCAGCGTGGAAACAGGCCCACCGAGTCCGCACTGACCAGCGATCACCTGTACACTGGTTCTATCCTACAAGCTGGGTACAATTTACAAAAGTTAATTAACCTACAAACTTGTACGTCTTTGGAATGTCGTAGGAAACCGGAGCACCCGGAGAAAACCCACGCGGCCACTGGGAGAACGTACAAACTCCATACAGACAGCACCCGTAGTCAGGATTGAACCCGCGTCTCTGGCGCTGTAAGACTGCAACTCTACCTCTGCGTCACTATGCCGCACCTAGGGGCTACTTTTCTTCACACGGAGGGCGGTGGGTGGGTATACGGAACGAGCAGCCAAAGGAGATAGTTTAGGCAGGTACAAATTAAAAAACATTTTAAAAGCAATTTGGGGGGGGGGGGGGGGGGGGGGGGGGGGGGGATGTGAGGAAATAAATGTTTCTTTGAAGGTCATTTGCGAACCTGGTTCATAATCGTCGATGGCAATTTGTACTTTCCTCCCCTCTTGCCCAACACTTCACACCCGTCCCCTGCTGCTTCTACTTCATTATCAGCTCCACCGGAGGTCCACTATTGTTATTAATTCTTGAAAGGGCTAACCCACGGGACCTCCTGGCTCATGAAACATATTTGTCAGCTTGTAGAGATAGAGACGAGCACACCAAGGCCCTCAGATAGGAGCGGGACACAGATTTGGCGGCGCAAAAGCCTTTTCAAGGTTGAAACGAAACGAGCAAGTCAAGACTGCCAACTCCTCACTCAAATTAAAGCACGGGCCTTGTGTCCAAAAGGCTGAATAGATGGTGGTAACATTCCAAAAAATTAGTACAGGGGGGCTGAACATTCCCTTGTCAACTGGCATTGAGAAACAGAACGTAACAATGTGAAGGACAAGATTAAAAAAAAGCAAAATAGCTGAAACCAGGCGATATCAGTTTATATGGTAAATAAACTTGTGAATACTTTAATTGATCTGCTAATTGAATCCCTTGGGCTCCACAGAGAGTGATGTGGGTGTACGTGCAAGAAAGCCTGGTGGAGACACAAAGATAAATGGGATTGTTCCGCCAATGCATAACAAGAGAAGCAAACTCATAATTCACCTGGTTGGCTGAACCCTATTTTGGTGTTGCATCTGGGATTGGGATTGTTAACGGTTTATTATTGCTGCATGCGCCGAGATTGATTGATTGATTGATACCTTAATATCACATGCGACATGTCACGGTGAAATTCTTTGTTTTGCACACTTCTTCTTCTTTGCGTATGGCGTAGGACAACTTGTTCTATTTGATTTTGCACGCCGGGTTGATTCCATTCGTCGAAACAGGGCGGACCACGTGAAGGCTGCAATCTTCCACCCCGTTTAGCACGCCATACACTGAGTATGCAAAGAGTCGCTACATAAAGGGTGCCGACAATGTTACAAAACTTTCAAAGAGGTCCCCAATGGTCCCTCTTCATTCTCGGCGCCCCTCCCCCCTTCCGTCCATTCCCTCCACAGATGGAGTTCCTCCAGCATTTTGTCTTTTGCTCAACATTCCAGCATCTGTGTCGCTAAGGATTGGGACGTCCGACACATTACGTCAGCCAAACCAAAAGCATTTCTATTCGGTTATTAGTCAACTCCATCGTTTTGATGTCTTAAAAATATAATTGCCATTCAGTCGACATTGGGTGAGTTCATGCAGGGGTCAATTAAGTGCCACAAGTATACTGACACTGCTCTTGCCGCATGCCTGGAGATGTTTATATTTACGGGTAAATTAAGATTTGAAAGTAGCCCCAGAAACCATACCAGATATATCATCTTTCACTGGAGCCGAGGAACGCACTCTGCACCATCGACACTTTTCTCCTTCTTTAATTGACTGCAACAAATAGCTCCAAATCCAGATGTGAATGGGAAAAATGCTCGAAATAAATAAATAACGTTTCCTGTTGGTCGCAGGCCAATGCTGAAAGCTAAACCTCTCGTCAGGAGCCTCCAGTTCCATTGTATCAGGATTCTTGGGACGTTACTTGTACTCTGTACTCACACATTCCACCTGCATCCAAAGCATCTGTCAACATGCTGTCCCACTATTACTGTTGTAAGTGCTTAGAATGTAGACTTGTCTCTTCCCACCCAAAACCACCCCCTCCCCAGGTACTTTCCCCTGCAACCGCAGGAGATGCAACACCTGTCCCTTTACCTCCCCCATCGACTCCACCCAAGGACATAGAAACATAGACATAGAAAATAGGTGCAGGAGTAGGCCATTCGGCCCTTCGAGCCTGCACCGCCATTCAATATGATCATGGCTGATCATCCAACTCAGTATCCTGTACCTGCCTTTCTCTCCATACCCCCTGATCCCTTTAGCCACAAGGGCCACATCTAACTCCCTCTTAAATATAGCCAATAAACTGGCCTCAACTACCTTCTGCGGGAGAGAATTCCAGAGATTCACCACTCTCTGTGTGAAAAAGGTTTTCCTCATCTCGGTCCTAACAGATTTCCCCCTTATCCTTAAACTGAGACCCCTTGTTCTGGACTTCCCTAACATCGGTAACAATCTTCCTGCATCTAGCCTGTCCAACCCCTTAAGAATTTTGTAAGTTTCTATAAGATCCCCCCTCAATCTTCTAAATTCTAGCGAGTACAAACCGAGTCTATCCAGTCTTTCTTCATATGAAAGTCCTGACATCCCAGGAATCAGTCTGGTGAACCTTCTCTGTACTCCCTCTATGGCAAGAATGTCTTTCCTCAGATTAGGAGACCAAAACTGTACGCAATACTCCAGGTGTGGTCTCACAAGACCCTGTACAACTGGAATAGAACCTCCCTGCTCCTATACTCAAATCCTTTTGCTATGAATGCTAACATACCATTCGCCTTCTTCACTGCCTGCTGCACCAGCATGCCTACTTTTAATGACTGGTGTACCATGACACCCAGGTCTCGTTGCATCTCCCCCTTTCCTAATCGGCCACCATTCAGATAATAATCTACTTTCCTGTTTTTGCCACCAAAGTGGATAACCTCACATTTATCCACATTATATTGCATCTGCCATGTTTTTGCCCACTCACCCAGCCTATCCAAGTCACCTTGCAGCCTCCTAGCATCCTCCTCACAGCTAACACTGCCCCCCGGCTTCGTGTCATCCGCAAACTTGGAGATGTTGCATTCAATTCCCGTATATATATCGTAAATAGCTGGGGTCCCAGAACTGAGCCTTGCGGTACCCCACTAGTCACTGCCTGCCATTGCGAAAAGGACTCGTTTACTCCTACTCTTTGCTTCCTGTCTGCCAGCCAGTTCTCTATCCACATCAATACTGAACCCCCAATACCGTGTGCTTTAGGTTTGTATACTAATCTCTTATGTGGGACCTTGTCGAAAGCCTTCTGGAAGTCCAGATACACCACATCCACTGGTTCTCCCCTATCCACTCTACTAGTTACATGCTCGAAAAATTCTATAAGATTCGTCAGACATGATTTACCCTTCATAAATCCATGCTGACTTTGTCCAATGATTTCACCACTTTCCAAATGTGCTGCTATCCCATCTTTAATAACTGATTCTAGCAGTTTCCCCACTACCGACGTTAGACTATCTGGTCTGTAATTCCCCATTTTCTCTCTCCCTCCCTTTTTAAAAAGTGGGGTTACATTAGCTACCCTGCAATCCTCAGGAACCTAAACTGTCTTTCCAGGTGAGGCACTGGTTCACTTGCACCTCCTCCAACCTCATCTACTGTATCTGCTGTTCCAGGTGTCAACTTCTCTACATCGGCGAGACCAAGCGCAGGCTCGGCGATCGATTCACTGAACACCTCCGCTCAGTCCGTCATAACCAACCTGATCTCCCGTTGGCTCAACACTTCAACTCCCACTCCCATTCCCAATCTGACCTCTCTGTCCTGGGCCTCCTCCATTGTCAGAGTGAGGCCCAGCGCAAATTGGAGGAACAGCACCTCATATTTTGCTTGGGTAGTTTACACCCCAGCGGTATGAACATTGACTTCTCTAACTTCAGATAGCCCTTGCTTTCTCTCTCCATCCCCTTCCCTTCCCCAGTTCTCCCACCAGTCTTACGGTCTCCGACTACATTCTATCTTTGTCCCGCCCCCTCCCCCGACATCAGTCTGAAGAAGGGTCTCGACCTGAAACGTCGCTCATTCCTTCTCTCCAGAGATGCTGCCTGTCCCACTGAGTTACTTCAGCATTTTGCGTCTACCTTTGACTTTAGACTTTATACTTTAGAGATAGTGTGGAAACAGGCCCTTCAGCCCACCGAGTCCGCGCCGACCCATGAACCCATGAACACCACTAGCAACAATTTACAATTTTACTGAAGCCAATTGACCGACAAACTTGTATGTCTTTAGAGCAAGGGAGGAAGCTGGAGCACCTGGAGAAAACCCACGTGGTCACAGGGAGAACGTACAAACTCCGTACAGATAGCACCCGTAGTCAGGATCGAACCTGGATCTCTGGTGATGTAAGGCAGCAACTCTACCGCTGCGCCACTGCGCTGCACCATCGGTCACGTAATTGTTAATTTCGTGAGGGCAACACACTTTCTGTAACTTGGAAACAAATTTTAGTCTTCCTTCACGAACTAAACACCAGATTCAAGAGCAGCATCTTCCCAGCAAACATGACCATAACCAGTTAGCTTCCGGGCTAGATTTGGGTTTAGGTTTAAGTTTATTGTTGTTATGTGTGCCGAGGTACAGTGAAAAGCTTTGTTTTGCATGTTATAAAATAAGATCGGATAAGACCATACATTAGTACAATCAAGTCAAACTCAAGTACAATAGATGGAGCAAAAGGGAAGTTTCAAAGTGCAGGATATAGTTCTCGGTATTGCAGCGCATCAGTTCCCGAGACAAAGTCCAATGTCCGCAATGGGGTAAAGATGAACCGAGACTGTACACTGGCTTGTGGAAGACCCGTTCGGAAGGCTGATAACAGAAGGAAAGAAGCTGTTCCTGAGTCTGGTGGTACGCGCTATCGACCTTTTATATCTTCTGCCTGATGGAAGTCAAACATTTGGCGTTCGTTATTGGCTCATACAACAATTGATATGAAAATTGTTTGCATAAATAAATATACTAACACACCTAATTAATTAATAGGAAATGACAATGAGATTGGTAGACTGTTGAGGTAACTGGATTACAATAAGAAGCTAAGAATCAGTGTAAAGATACAGCTCAGAAACAAGTCCTTTGGCCTATCAGTGTATGCCGACCATCATATGTTATCCCACTTTCTTGTCCCCCGACCAACACACCAGGAACAATTTAACAGAGGCCAGTTAAGCTACAAATCCACGTGTCTTTGGGATGTGGGAGGAAACCGGAGCTCTTAGCTGAAACCCAGGCGATCACAGGGAGTACGTGCAAACTCCACACAGGCAGTGCCCAAGGTCAGGATCGGACCCGGGTCTCTGGCGCGGTGAGGCAGCAGCTATGCCACTGTGCTGCCTCCACTTGGAGGGCGGTTTCTGCGAATACATCAAAGACAATTTATTGCATGAGCAATAATCAAGGATTCAGTGCTACAAATGGCAATGTGAATCAGCACAGGACAAGTAAACAACCCGAGGCATAGAGAACGCGAGGGGAATAGCATCTCTAAGTTAATTAGGTTCACATTGAAAAATGATAAACAAAAGTTGAGTTGAAAACGAAAGTGTTGGACTGTGAATTAGTTTATTTCAGTGAGATGTAAGGAGCAGAGCTTGGTTTAATTGGCTGGAGGTTAATTAAGTATGAAACTGAAAAGGCGTAGGTTAAATGGGCTCCTACAGGGAGTACGGCAGGTTTGGGGTTCGATGGATAAACAAGGACATTTGATCAAATGTAAGGCCAAAAACAAAAAGTACAGCACAGAATTAGCAGTATATTGGAAATAAGAAGGGAGATTAGGCAGGCTAAGAGGTAATCTTGCAGTAAAGGTTCTCTCAAGTATAGTAAAGATAAAAGATAGGTGGAGTGGCCTTGGGGTAAAATAGATCACTTTGTAAATAAGATTAAAGGGTTTAACTATTTAGTACCCAATTGGTCTTGTGTTGTTGGCAAGCAATCTGGCCATGATCTTCACATGGGGCTTTTGATCGGCTGAGCTAGATGGTTACATTGAACCATTAGTATTCCAAATTTATGGAAATTTCCAAGGCTTTCTGCGTTGAGGCTAATCACTGCTGGGAAGGGGCTTGTGTACCTTTGAGTTATTTGGGGATACGTTCCTTCCTGTCATCAAGAGAGATTGAGAGAAATCGAGATACAGCAAGGGTTCAGCAGGGCTCGGTGCTGAGGCCACTGCTCTTCACGTTGTATATTAATGATTTGGACGAAGGGGATTGAAGGCCTTGTGGCCAAGTTTGCGGATGATATGAAAATAGGTGGAAGGGCAAGTAGTGTAGAGAAAGCAGGGACTCTGCAGAAGGATTTGGACGGGTTGGGAGAGTGGGCAGAGAAGTGGCAGATGGTATATAGTGTAGCAAAGTGTGGAGTCATGTATTTTGGTAGTAGGAATAAAGGCATAGACTATTTTCTAAATGGGGAGAGAATCCAGAAATCGGTGGTGCAAAGGGACTTGGGAGGGCTGGTGCAGGATTTCCCAAAAGTTAATCTGCAAGTTGAATCAGTAGTAAAGAAAACAAACTCAATGGTAGCATTTATTTCAAGAGGGCTTGTATACAAAAACAGGGATGTAATGCTGAGGCTCTATAAGGCGCTGGTAAGGCCGCATTTGGAACATTGAGAGCAATTTAGGGCACCATATCCGAGGAAGGACATGCTGGCCCTGGAGAGGGTCTAGAGGAGGTTTACAACAATGATCCCAGGAATAAGTAGGTTAACCTACAATTAATATTTGTCAACACTGGGCCTGCACTCGCTGGAGTTTAGAAGAATGAGGCGGGACCTCATTGAAATACAGAATAGTGAAGGGCTTGGATAGAGTGGCTGTGGAGAGGATGTTTCCACTAGTAGGAGAGTCTAGGACTAGTGATAGTCTCAGCATTAAAGAACGTTCTTTTAGGAAGGAGATGAGGAGAAATTTCTTTAGTCAGAGGGTGGTGAATCTGTGAAATTCTTTGCAACAGAAGGCTGTGGGGGCCAAGTCAGTGGATATTTTTAAAGCAGAGAAAGATAGATTCTTGATTAGTACAGGTGTCAAAGGTTACGGGGAGAAGGCAGGAGAATGGGGTTAGAAGGGAGAGATAGATCAGCCATGATTGAATGACAGAGTAGTCTGGATGGGCCTGAATGGCCTAATTCTACTCCTATCACTTATGACCTGATGACAGCAGGTAGCCGACCGAGTCAATGCCGACCACCGATCACCCGTCACACTAGTTCTATGTTATCCCACTTTCCCATCCACTCCCTACACACAAAGTAGGTATGTTACAAAACTTACCTTCAGCAGCGCTGCAGTTCTGCCACTGGCCGTGCGCGCGACTTTGGCGCCTTTGAGAGGGGGGCGGGTTTAAAATGCCGTTTTCTCCTGCCTGTCGAAGTCGACCTTTGTCAGGCTGTTTAGCTGCTGAAGAATAATCGATCCGACTTGCGTTTCATGAAGTTTTTTAAAAACATCGCTGGATAATGTAATAGCAGGAGTAAAATAAAAAGCGACTTCTAAAGCCGTCAACGCCGACAACGGGACGAATCTCACGTACGGGACAAAGCAAGGTAAGCCGTTTATTTTTACATATAAACGTACTTCTTAGGATGCCTTTAATCAACATTTCACGTTGCGAAGAGGTGATTTAGGCCCCATATGAACCGGCAGTGTTTTTCCTGCTGATATGGGGTTTAAATTCACCGCAAATGCAACGTTCCAATCTATCGCGTTCCACAAAATCCCACTCGCAAGATGATTTAAATAGCCATTAATTTACGGGAATTAAACACTAAATTCCTTCCATTTGGCCTATAAATTCATGACGAGATTTAAAAATCATGTTTTATTGTGAATTCTTGTGTGAATGTTATTTGGACACAGGCTCGTTAAAAATGTTAACCTTTTCTTAAGAAATGTTTAGATCTAGTAATTGGATTTTGTAATTAGCTACAATTAGGTAACTAACTAATTATATGCTTTAATTTCAGGTAATCCAAGTAAGATTGTTTCATATTTGTTTCAGAATGCTTCAATCTATAATAACTGAAAATTTCATTCAGTTCTCTTAATTTTTAAGAAAGTTAAGGGCTTTTGACTGCCCTTGATCACAGCTTTTGAGTTAAGTCAATGGAAAAGCAATAGGGAACAAGATTCTAATTTCAGAGTATGAAAATGGCCATAACGTTGTTAATACTGAAGATATGAAAGTGAATTCGGTGTCAAATTAAACTTCTTTTTATGCTTTATCTGATGGAATAAATACAGAATTGATTTTTTAAAATCTCAACATTTTGTAACATTGTTACACAAGGGCAATTTACAGAGGCCAATTAACCTGCAAAACTACCAGACCAAGATGCCTCACCTGAGCTAATCACACCTATCCCTGCTTGGCCCAGATCCCCATAAACATTTCTTATCCATGTAACTATCCAAATGCCATTTAAATGCTGTTTTAGTATTTGCCTTAACTATCTCCTCTGGCAGTTTGTTCCATATACTCACCACCCTCTGAGTGGGAAAGTTGCCCTTCAAGTATCTATGAAATCTTCCTACTCTCACCTTAAACCTATGGTTCTTAATTCCCCTACTCTGGGTAAAAGACCATGCATTCATCCTATCTATTCGCCTCATGATTTTATACCCCTCTGTAAGATCACCCCTCTGCCTCCAGCATTCAAAGGAATAAAGTCCTAGCCTGCCAACTATCGGGAGAGGTTGAGCAGGCCATGCTTGTAAGCTGTCTCAGGCCCTCAAATCCCGGCAACATCCTCGTAAATCTTCTCTGCACTCTTTCCAGCTTAACAACATCAAAAAAAGTCGCCCTTCAGGTTCCTATTAAATCGTTCCCCTCTCACTTTCAACCTATAGTCCCTGGTTCTTTCTTCGCTTACCATTTTGTAAAATGAAGTCTGCTGTGCGTGTTTCTATAATTGGGAGCCTTTACAAAGTTTGTGCAATCAAACTGTGATTGTAAAATAATATTAAAATATAAAATCAAGGCACACATAATGCCGATCTCGAACACACATGAAAAAGCAGGATCCATAAATAGCTCCCTTTTAAAACATTTTTTAGTGCAACACATTAATAACAATCGAACTGTTGTAAAACAGCCAGCAATCTTTTTCTCGTTAATTGTAAAAACCTAGTAACAGCTGCCAAAACTGGGGAGGGGGGAGTGGGGGGGGTCTTCATGCCATTCCTGGCAATTTTCCAAGCAGTGGGACGGAGCGGGATAAATATTTTGCAGTTCTCTTTGGCTGATTCCAAGCGTTTTATCAGAGTGAAAACGCGCTCTCTGAAGTTCCTCTGAATTTGAGGACTGCCTGCTACATTTATTTGCGCTGATAAACAGTGGATTTCAAGGTTCTCTGTATTTATATTCAGACATCTCTGAACAACAGCATGTCACATCCTGACATGCAAAACTGTGCGGTGGGCAAACCGTTCCTGTCTGGAGTCTGAAGTCTTGACTGGAATCTGAAGAAGGGTCTCGACCTGAAATGACACCCATTCCTTCTCTCCAGAGATGCTGCCTGTCCCGTTGAGTTACACCAGCAATTTGTGTCTATCTTCGGTTTAAATCAGCATCTGCAGTTCCTTCCTATACAAACCATTCTTGTCAGTCTAGTTCATTTTGCAGACATCACTATGCTTCATAATATATTTGTACAATTCTACAATGCTTGTTATGAGCTATTAATATTTCAGCAACATGCTCATATCGTGATGGATAATGAATCATGTTTTTGAGGGTGGGTGGGGGTTGACTGTAGAATGAAAAATACTGCAACTATGTAGACTTCCTTGAACACTTTCTCCAGAGACAAAAGATTATTCTTTAAAATATTCACTGGTTCAGTCCATTCTTCTGTCTCTTGCCAGCTTTTTTGGGAGTCGTACAAGATGTTGGTGAGGCCACACTAGTTTAGTTTAGTTTGGAGATGCAGAGGAAACAGGCCCACCGAGTCCGCACCAACCAGCGATCCCCGCACATTAACACTACCCTACACACACGAGGGGCACTTTTACATTTATACCGAGGCAATTAACCGACAAACGTGTACATCTTTGGAGCGTGGGAGGGAACCGAAGATCTCGGAGAAAACCCACGCAGATCAAGCGGAGAACGTACAAACTCCGTACAGACAAGCGCCTGTAGTCAGGATCGAAGCCGGGTTTCTAGCGCTGTAACGCAGTAGCTCTACCGCTACGCCACCGTGCTGCCCTTGGAGTGCTGTGTTCAGTTTTAGTCACCATGCTAAAGGGAAGATAGCATTAAGTTGGAAAGAGAGCAGAGAAGGTTTACAAGGATGCTGCCAGGACTCAAGATCCTGAGCTACACAAAACAGGTTGGGCTGGCTAGGCTAGGACTGTTTCTTGGGGCGCAGGGGGCTGAGTGGTGACTTATAGAGGTTATAGAATCATGATGGGAATTAATAGAGTGACTGCTCAGAGAATTTTCTGAACTAGAGAGCACAGATTTAAGGTGAGAGGGGAAAGATTTAATAGGGGCAACTTTTTCACACAGAAGGTGGTGGGTATGTGGAACGAGCTGCCGGAGGAGGTACAATAACAACATCTAGAAGTCATTTAGACAGGTGCATGGAAAGGAAAGGCTTAGATGGATATGGGTCAAACGCGGGTAAATGGGACTAGTTTAGATGGGGCATCTTGTTCGGTATGAACGAGTTGGGCCGAAGGGCCTGTTTCCATGTTTCTATGACTCCCTGGGTCTATTTATAAGTTTCCAATCAACATGATGTTGAGTAATGTCAATGCTGTTACATTCATTTTCAATCATTAGAAATCGGTTTTAGTTCAATAGAATGAATCCGATATAGCTATGATAAATAAGCTCAATGCGAGTGAGAATATTTATGCACTGAAATATAAGTGAATGCAGATGTTATTGTGTACACTTTGTATTACAATAGTCCAAAAAATATTACATTATCTCTCTCTCTTTTCTTTTCCCCATGCTGTTAAACCAGACAATATGTGAAGCGTAGTATCATCCTACAGATTCGTTGTAGGATGACCCATGCCATGCCTACCTACGAGATGTAGACACAAGGAACTGCAGATGCTGGTTTACAAAAGCAACATAAAGTGCTGGAGTAACTCAACGCATCTCCTGAGAACATGGACAGGTAACGTTCCGGGTCAGGGCCTTTTTCAGGTCAGGTGATGGTGGGACTAAGGCTGGCAAATGATAGGTGGATACAGGTGAGTAGTAGGAGGATTGATGATTGGCCAATGGTTCTCCCACCCCTCCGATCCCTTCCTGCATCCTTTCCTCTGGCTTCACATCTCACACACCTCCTCTCCTTATCTTCAGCCTTTTGTCCTTTCATCTCATCCAACCATTTGCCAAAAACAACCCCCCCCCCCCCCCCCCCCCCCCCCCCCAGCCTCCCAGCCCCCTCCCTTATCCATGTTCTCTGGAGATGCTGCCTGACCCGCTGAGTTACTCCTGCACTTGAATGAATGAATGAATGAATGAATGAATGAATGAATAGGCTTATTGGCCAAGTATGTACACATACTGGGAATTTGCCTTTGTGTTCCGCTCGCACGACATACAGTATAACAATTAAGAATGACGCATTAAACATTAATAATAAAACATCACAGTTTAAACATGTGTCCACCGAAGAGATGCTTGCTTCAGGCCTTGTAAGAAACCTGCTGCCCCAGCATCATTACTCTGATATGCTTCAGTATAAAGTCATATATCCAGATATTGCACAGATATGTAATTTCTGTCCACACACCAGATTTTGATTTTGTCAATTATTAACCACCCAAGCTGCTTCAGTAGAGTTACAGCAACGTGGACAATTGTCCTTGAGGTCTTTTTCTCACAAAGCAGGAAACATTCTAGCTGACTAATACTGCCCCATCAGATTAAGCTCAATCACCCGCAAAGTGACAGAGAGTGCCATTAAAGTCGCTGTTAAATGTCACGTGCTCACCAATTAATTCTTCGATGCCCGGTTTTAGATTTGGTCAGGAGTATGGAGTTTGTACGTTCTCCCCGTGACCTGCGTGGGTTTTCTCCAAGACCTTCGGTTTCCTCCCACACTCCAAAGACGTACAGGTTTGTAGGTTAATTGGCTTGGTATAAATGTATAAATGTAAAATTATCCCTAATGCGCGTAGAGTAGTGTTAATTTGCGGGGATCGCTGGTCAGTGCGAACTTGGTGGACCTATTTCTGTGCTGTATCTCTAAAAACATATGAAAACTAAAGAGGACACATTAAACATGTGTGTGTAAATTGTCCCTAGTGTGTGTACGATAGTGTTAATGTCTGGGGGTCGCTGGTCGGTGCGGACTCGGTGCGCCCAAGGGCCAGTTTCCACCCTGTATCTGTAAACTTAAACTAAACTAAACATTCAACTCCACATCCCATCACAGTGTTTGTTGGCCCATAAATGGATCAAAGAGCTGAATTTCCAGGTGACTCTCCCTGACATCAAGGGAGTATTTGACTGTGTACAATTTTAATGTATTTGACTACTCAAAACATCTGTGTAATTCTGGTCTCCCCATTACATGAAGGATATGCAGGTTTTGGAAAGGGTGCAGAGCTTAGATTAGTTTAGTCTAGAGATGCAGCACAGAAACAGGCCTTTCAGCCCAACTAGTCCACGCTGACCATCAAACCCCACACACTAACACTATCCTACACACTAGGGCCAATTTACAATTTTACCGGGTGCTGTCTGAAAAGAATTGGTGCGTTCTCCCTGTGACTGCATGGGTTTTCTCCGGGTGCTCCGGTTTCCTCCCAAAAATTTACATGTTTATAGGTTAATTGGCTTTAGTAATTTGTAGTTTGTCCCCAGTGTGTGGAATAGTGCTAGTGTACGGGATGATAATTGGTCGGCGTAGACTCCGTGGGCCGAAAGGCCTGTCTCCACGCTGAATCTCCAAACTAAACTCATCCTGAGTTCATTAACAATTATGGAGAATGGAATGTGCTGGATCTCCCAGTTGCTAATCATTCTAACTCTCCTTCCCATTCCCATATTGAGCTCTCTGTCCTGGGCTTCCTCCATTGCTAGAGTGAGATCACTCGCAGACTGGGGGAATAACACCTCATGTTGGGTAGCTTGCAACCAATGGTATGAACATTGAATTCTACAATTTTAAGTAATACTCCCCACCCCCTCTCTCTTTCCTATGCCAAACCTACCACTTTGTGCATCCATTTATCCCATTATCCCAACCACCTTCCCCTCCCTTTAGACTTTAGAGATACAGTGCGGAATCAGGCCCTCTGGTCCACCGGGTCCACGTTGACCAGCGATCACCCCATACACAAGCACCATCCTACACACTAGGGACAAAGTTTCAACTCACTGAAGCCAATTGACCTACAAATCTGCCCGTCTTTGGAGTGTGGGAGGAAACCAGAGCACCCGGAGAAAACCTACGCGGTCACAGGCAGGACGTCCAAACTCCGTACAGACAGCACCCGTGGTCAGGATCGAACCTGAAATGGAATGTGCTGGATCTATCCCTGTTGCTAATCATTTTAATCTGGGTCTCTGGCGCTGTAAGGCAGCGACTCTACCGTTGCGCCACTGTGCCGCCCCCAAAAGTCCCGCCCCACTGTTTGACTCCATTGACCTCCTGACTCCAAGGTAAGCATTATTCCTGACAAAGCCCACGCTCAAAACCACTTCAAACTTTGTCCTGCCCCAGCTGCGTTTTCCAGCTTTCTCCCCCTTACTGTGATCAGTCGGAAGAAGTGTCTCAACCCACAACATCACTTGGCCATGTCCTGTAGTTCCTTCAGTATTTCTTTGACTAAAAATTAACTTGTTTTCATCAGATTGTGAACCCGTTGTAGACAATTGTCCCTTGATTATGTCCACTCTTAGCCTGGCTGATGTAATGATTCTGTGCACAACATTAAAATTTCCTGTGGTTATTCTTACGATAAAAATGAATTGACGCAAATCTGTGCTTCCTCTTTGGTCCCGTAGCCCGTCTCTTTCACTTCCTTCATTGCCACTTCTTTATTGGAATCGTTCGAAATCTATTTCTGAAACATTCTGGGCTTGGATGTTTCATAAATGACGCGCACGGCAACATGAGACATTGCATAATTTCATTGGAATATCCTCAAACACGAGTCAAGAGTCAAGAGTCAAGAGTGTTTTATTGTCATGTGTCCCAGATAGAACAATGAAATTCTTAATTGCAGCAGCACAACAGAATATGTAAACATAGTACACTGTAAATAATCCAATGATCGAGAAAAAAAGGTGCAGTGTGTGTAGAAACACACACACACACACACACACACACACACACACACACACACACACACACACACACACACACACACACACCACACACACACACACACACACACACACACACACACACACACACACACACACGCAATAATAGTGCAATAATACAAATGATAGACTATGTACTTCAGAGCTTATTTGAGGTTGTAGTGTTCAATAGCCTAAAGGCTATAGGGAAGAATTGTAACCTGGATGTTACAGTTTTCAGGCTCCTGTACCTTCTTCCCGATGGCAGGAGGGAAATGAGCACGTGGCCAGGGTGGTGTGGGTCTTTGATGATGCTGGCTGCCTTTTTGAGGCAGAGTCTCCAGTAAATCCCTTCAATGGTGGGGAGGTCAGAGTCGGTGATGGACTGGGCAGTGTTCACACCATATTGCAGTCTTCTTCACTCCTGGGCGTTCAAGTTGCTGAACCAGGCCGTGATGCAACCAGTCAATATGCTCTCTACTATACACCTGTAAAATCATAAGACCATAAGACATAGCAGCAGAATTAGGCCATTCGGCCCATTGCATCTGCTCCGCCTTCAGTCATGGCTGATCTCAACCCTATTCTCCAGCCTTCTCCCACAACCATTCACCCTCTTCTTAATCAACACTTCTCACTTTAACTATGATCTTTTTAAACTATCTGTACACTGTGGATGGTTTGATTTTAGTCATGTAATGTCTTTCTGCTGACTGGTTAGTAAGCAACAAAAGCTTTTCACTGTACCTCGCCACGCGTGACAATAAACTAAACTGAACTGAATTGAACCAAACTGAACTGAATTGAACTGAACGGACAATCCTTGTCAGACACAAAAAGCTGGAGCAATGGGCCTGTCCCACTTATGCCACTTTTTCGACGACTGCCAGCACCCGTCATAGGTCGTTACAGGTTGCAGAAAATGTTCAACATGTTGAAAATCCAGCGGCTTTTCAGTTGGTTTAGTTGATCTCAACTGGAACATTGGAATGGGTGACTTCTGTAAAGGTCTTCATTGGGGGTATATATTCATTGGGAAAGTGAAGCTTAGAGGGAGGTAGACACAAAATGCTGGAGTAACTCAATGGGTCAGGCAGCATCTCTGGAGAATTTTCCAGAGATGCTCTCTGACCCACTGAGTTACTCCAGCACTTTGTGTTTGTTTTTTTTTGGTAAACCAACAACTGCAGTTCCTTGTGTCTACATAGATACAGTGAGATGGTTAGGGACAGAATTACAACAAAGATTTTAACTTGAGAGTTATTATGAGGAAAATACCACTCAAAAACTTTGAGATGCACTACGAGTACAGTTGCTTTCCCTCTCCCCCTCCATCACCTCCCCGTTTCCAGTTCTCCGACCCATCTGACTGTCCCCCTGATTTAATTTTATCTCTGTTTGCTTCGTTGTCACCTTCTCCTAGCTAACAATGATCCATTCTACATTTCCCCTGATTTTCTCTTCCCCTTTGATGTCTCATTTTCACACCTTACATCTCCTTATCTCTGTGTCTGCCTCTCCCCTGACTCTCAGTTTGAAGAAAGGTCTCAACCCGAAACGTCACCCATTCCTTCTATCCAGAAATGCTGCCTGTCCCGCTGAGTTACTCCAGCATTTCGTGTCTATCTTCAGTGTAAACCAGCATCTACAGTTCCTTCCTACACCTTTCAATTCTGTACAGGTTATCACATGTTTTTCCATGTTGATTTGAACATAGAACATACCGAGGAATAGATTAATAACGGTGAGAAAGACGTGTCTGTGGTGGTCATGAATTAACAAAATATTTAACATGAGGAAAATTAATTCGACCTTCAAAAGAAATCCTCTGCATGCTTTGTGTGTTATTCATACTTAAGGGAAGATACAACATTTTCAAGTACAATGAAAATGAAAACAAAATTAATATCACAAATTATGATATCTCTGTTTATTGTCATTTTATAAATTAGTCCCATTACCAGTTCAAATATATTTTAAATTAACGATGAGCTTGCTAATTCATGTAACTAATTATATTGTGCCCATTGTATGGTGGACTCTTAATGTGATTTCTGCATTCGTTTAATGACAATTCTTGTAAGACATGTCAAATTGATCTTTGGTTTGTGTTCCTTAATTGTTTGCTTTTATAGGATTCGCGGGATTTCATTTTTTTCAGTCTTTAGAGAGACTGCATGGGAATAGGCTCTTCAGCCCATTGAGTCCATGCTGAACATTGGTCGCCAGTTCACACAAGTTATCCCATTTTCTCATCCATTTATGGAACTGATGAGCTACAGTGCGCTACAAAGCTGAGAACCATATGCTACACTCTTGTGTCTCGACCTGAAACGTCACCCATTCCTTCTCTCCAGAGATTCTGCCTGTCCCGCTGAGTTACTCCAGCGTTTTATGTCTATCTTCTACACTCTTCAATTTAGTTTGGTTTAACAGCACGGAAATTGGCCCATCGGCACTGACCAGCAATCCCCACAGATTAACACTATCCTACATACAATAGGGACATTTATATCTTTAACAAGCCAATTGACCTACAGACCTGCACTCCTTTAGAGTGTGGGAGGAAATCGAAGATCTCGGAAAAAATGCACGCGGTCACAGGGAGAACATACAAAATCCGTACAGATAACGTCAGTGGTCAGGATTGAACCCGGGTCTCTGGTGCTGTAAGGCAGCAACTGTACTGCTGCGCCACTGTACTGCCTCTGTATCCTACCCTTTGCTCTATCTATTGTACTTGAGTTTGACTTGGTTGTATTTATGTATGGTAATTATTTTTAGTTTACTTTAGAGATACAGCGCGGAAACAAGCCCTTCAGCCCACCGAGTCCGTGCCGACCAGCGATCCCCGAACACTAACACTATCCTACACACATTAGGGACAATTTTCAATTATACCAAGTCAATTAACCTACAAACCCGAGTGTGGGGGGAAACTGGAGCACTCGGAGAAAACCGACGCAGGTCACGGGGAGAACGTACTAACTCCACACAGAGAGCACCCACAGTCAGGAACGAACCTGGGTCTCTGGCGCTGTGAGGAAGCAGCTCTACCCACTGCACCACCGTATTCTGATTGTATAGTATGCAAAACAAAGCATTTTACTGTTCCTCGGTACACGTGACACTAATAAACATAAACCTAAACCTCCTACACGTGAGGGGCAATTTACAGAGGCCAATAACCTACAAACCCGCACGTCTTTGGTCTCTATTTATTTATTGGATGATTGAAAGATACAGCATGGAAACAGGACCTGTGCCCCACAAATCAACTCCGACTATCTATCACCTGTTCACACTAGTTCTATGTTATCCCACTTTCTCATCCACTTCATCCATACACACCAGGGATCATTTACAGAGGCCAATTAAGCTACAAACTTTAGTGTTTTGGGGATGTGGGAGGAAACCGGAGCACTCAGAGGAAACCCACACGGTCACAGGGAGAACGTGCCAACTCCACACAGACAGCACTCGAGGTTAGGATTGAACCCATTTCTCTGGCGCTGTGAGGAAGTAGTTTAACCCGCTGGGCCACTGTGCTGCTGTATTGTTGATTCAGTTAGGCAAATAAATGGACTGCTGGCTGTGATTCCAGGTCCGTCTGGGTTCTGCAGGTGGAACATGGAGGCAGTTTGCAGATTAAATTTCCTCTGTAAAATTGTCCCTGGTGTGTATGGAATGGATGGGAAAGTGGGATAAGATAAAACTAGTGTGGGACGCATGGAACTGCAGATGCTGGAAACTTCTGTAGTAAAATACAAAGTGCTGGAGTAACTGAGCGGGTCAGGTAGCATCTCTGGAGGGCACTGATTGGCAAGCATTCGCACAGGCAAAATGTTGCCTGTCCACAAAATGTTGGACTAACTCAGCGGGAAAGGCAGCATCTCTGGAGAGAAGGATTGGGTGACGTTTCGGGTCGACCAGAGATGCTGCCTGACCCGTTGAGTTATTTCAGCACTCTGTATACAACTAGTGTGAACGGGCGATCAATGGTCGGCGTGGATCCGATGGGCTGAATGGCCTGTTGCCATTTATGCATCTCTAAACCTCAAGCTCAATGTTAACCGAGATCAACTCCTGCTTTTAAATCTTTCGTCAGCTTTCCAAACCTAGCGTAGTAATAAATCAGAAACTCTTTCAAATCAATTCAAATCACACTGTAGACACCCGGGGAATTTCCAATCACCTGCACGACTCCTGATACTTTCAGGTGACTCACTTATTAATGTTTCTGCCTCTTTATTATGTCTTTCGACAATCACACATCAAAGAAGAAGCGCTGAGTTAAAAGCCTTGACCTATGCTGAATTGGAACCAGCAAGTTTATTAAAATGGAAGATTTATTATCTCTCTTATTTTCTTTCTCTCTTTTAGGGAAGGTTCTTAATGTGCGTCAGCTCGTGGTAACATGAATGAAATTGAACTCTTGGGGTGGAATGAATTGCTGGTAGCTTCTACAGTACCAACTCAATTCACATCCCATTGGAATCTAATATCACTCATCACTATGTGGGTATAACCATTTTATTTGTGGTGTTATTCTGTTAACTGTTATTTTGCTTGAACAGTTTTTTTTACTGCATCTAAGAAAAATAACATTTTATTACATTAAGAAGGCCTTACCGTCAAACGAAGCTCATTTTCAACCTGTACCAAATGTCGTTATCTCTGTGAAATAGATTGACCAAGAAATTGGATTGTACATTGGGAACACCATATTAAACTCTGTGCAGCAAAGGGGCATCTTTGCGATTGCATCTTACACTAACTTTTCAAAGTAAGGTTTTGCAACCAAATAATTGTTTCCAGGAATCAATTCAGGATCACGAATTACATAAAATAAAGTTGTTTGCAGGTTACATTGAAGTTTAGTTTAGTTTAGAGATACAGCGCGGAAACAGGTCCTTTGGCTCACCGAGTCCCCGCTGAGCAGCAATCCCTGTACACTAGCACTATCCTACACAATAGCGACAATTTACGATATGCACGGAAGACAAATTAACCCACAAACCTGAATGTCTTTGGAGTGTGGGAGGAAACCAGAGCACCTGTGGAAAACCCACACGGTGGTCCCTTGGGAGAACGTACAAACTCCATGCAGACAGCACTGGTAGTCAGGATCAAACTTGAGTTTCTGGCGCTGTAAAGCACCAACTCTACTGCTGCGTCCATCTATTCAGTTAATGTAGTAAGGTTGTTTGCCTTTAATGCCAACACCAAATTAGGTTCCATCCCTCAAAAAATGTTGCAAAATTGGCCAAAAGCAGGTCTGTTACTACGTTTGGAGGTTTTACACATCGAGACAAATGGTGGCATGTTGGTGTAATGATAGAGATGTTGCCATATAGTGCCAGAGACGCAGATTCAATTCTGACTATGGGTGCTGTCTGTACAGAATTTGTACCTTCTCCCTGTGACCACATGGATTTTCTCCGGGTGCTCCAATTTCCGCCCACACTCCAAAGGCATACAGGTTTGTAGGTTAATTGGCTTGGTTCATGTGTAAATTGTCCCTAATGTGTGTAACATAGTGTTAGTATATGGGGATCGCTGGTTGGTGCAGACTCAGTGGGCTGAAGGGGCTGTTTCCACGCTGTATCTCTAAACTAAACTAATAAGACAAGCACTGGAATATAATTTGCCTCCTTCCTGATGGAAGAATACTAAATTCCACCACTGGAATTGAGAAGTGAGTCTGTATTGCAGAAGGAGTGGGTTCCACAAATCCTCATAAGACCCAGGGGGCTAAGGCCTGAAGGGGGATGACCAGAGACTGGAGAGGAGGGAGCGGCGACGATGAACCGGGGTCTTGCCTTCTGCGCCCTCAAGGTTGGCCGTGGGAGGCAGGCCCAGGGCACAGCAGTGGGCGGGTGAGGAGGGGGATGTCAGCTCGCTGGCAGACCCAGATGAAAGCAACGGGTACAGGCCTAGCAGCAGCCTGGGGCTCGCCTGAATCGGGCTCCGCTCCATAAGACCTAGAGCGTGGACTGGACTTTGAAAATAGCGCCTCAGTGGACTATTCCAGCACACTTTACCAATCGGGAATTGTTCTTAGGCACGGTAATACTTTACTGAACTGTCTGCAAAAGCAGAATTTTTACTGTGCAGTTGCACATGTCAGAACAAAGCACCATTGACCATTGACACTGAAATGCGTGGATCATTGACAACCATCTCCTCGGTTCTAGGGCAAGAAATGTCAGCCTTGACCACATCCGAAAGAACGAGCCTATTTTAAACAATGGACCCAATGCCATTGCCACATCTGTCACTTGCAAATGCACCTGGGATTACTTGCCATTATACAAGGCACATTATTAGATAATCCTTGATTTGTCAAAATAAATGCAACATTTCCCACAGAATTAATTTTGCCTTATCGTAAAACATTCTCAATCTTCCACCGAAAGCAGAGAGACTATCTTCCCTCTATTTCCTTAACACTTCATGTTTTAAGATTAGTATTTTAATCTTTTCAGTTAAAATTCATTGCCTTGTCTGTCAAGCAGTTGCATCTTCTCATGCCGTCCAACCCAAACGCACAAAAGGATCCGATTGTGGACAATACTCTCCTTCCGTTTTATGCCTGCGTACATTTCCTCTTGGAATATTCAGCTGAAAAATGACATCCAATGCAAAAATTTTAGATGATTTCAGCAGCTTGTTTGGAGAAAATTAGTTGCATAGTTGCTGGTATCAAGATTATTCCCATTGTCACAGAGTTAACACTCGTTTTATGGGTCACCTGTGCTTATAAACTAATCCTGTTTTATTTTATCACTTTTTTGCATTATTCATGAAAATTTTGTAAATCCCTTCGCATTACAAAGCGTTGGAGAAGGTTAATATTCTTTTCAGCCAGCTCTGTGTTTTGATGATTAAAGTATCCCCTCTCCCTGATATTCAGAATAAACCTTCTAATGCTTACTTTCATTGTGGACTTGAAGCATCTGATATTTATACTCAATCCTATTGCCTACTTCCGTAGCTATCTTCGCTTTGCAAGACAGAGATAACCATCTCCAACTCTCTGCCTCCAACCAAGATTTTGCGGCTCTCATGGTTCCTTGCTGATTTGGCGACATTTTCTTCAAATGACGCTGTTTTAGTACGGATTCCAATCCTTTGTATTTAATTTTTCATTCCCAGGTACACCTCGTTTCCAGAAGCAAGGGATGAACCAGGAGATTCATGGTCTACTGAGGGCTAGATATGTGGCCGTTAGGACTGGTGTGGAGGCCAAGGCATTGGGTATTTTTAACGCAGAGATTATTAGGTTCTTGATTAGTAAGGGAGTCGAAGGTGTCGGGGAGAAGGCAGGAGAATGGGGTTGAGAGGGGAAAATAGATCAGTCATAATCGAATGGTGGAGCAGACTCGATGGGCTGAATAGTCTGAAGAAGGGTTTCGGCCCGAAACGTTGCCTATTTCCTTCGCTCCATAGATGCTGCTGCACCAGCTGAGTTTCTCCAGCACTTTTGTCTACCTTCGATTTTCCAGCATCTGCAGTTCCTTCGTAAACAGCCTATTTCTGCTCCTCCGTCTTATTAATTTACGAACATTGTGGGCCGAAGAGCCTGTTCCTGTGCTGTACTGTTCGATGTTCTATGTTTTTTGGTGTTGTTAATATCCGGCATCACACTGAATGAGAAGTTGTGCTTCAAGGTAAAATCACCAGCTTAAAAACAAGGTTTGGAATTTATGCAACGGGAATGAAAATATTTCAATGTTGAAAGAAAAGGGTCACCTCTTCCTTAATGTGGACCACGGAACATAACTTACTGAGAAGGGAGCTCCTGTGAAGAATAGTCCAATATAAAGATTGGTCGGGCATCCATATAGCTGGCTGAGGTATATATCAGATTCAGATTCAACTTTAATTTTCATTGTCAGTGTACAGTACAGAGCCAACGAAATGCAGTTACCATCTCCCTGGAAGAGCGACATAGAATATGATTTCAATAAATAAATCTATTTACATGCATACAGTCATAGACTTCTTTTTCCTGTGGGAGGAGTGTCCAGGGGGGGTGTGATTGGCAGTCACCGAGGTACATAGTTGAGTAGTGTGACAGCCGCAGGGAAGAAGCTGTTCTTGGACCTGCTGGTCCGGCAACGGAGAGACCTGTAGTGCCTCCCGGATGGTAGGAGGGTAAACAGTCCATGGTTGGGGTGAGAGCAGTCCTTGGCGATGCTGAGCGCCCTCCGCCGACAACGCTTGCTTTGGACAGACTCAATGGAGGGGAGCGAGGAACCGGTGATGCGTTGGGCAATTTTCACCACCCTCTGCAGTGCTTTCCGGTCGGAGACAGAGCAGTTGCCATACTATACTGTGATACAGTTGGTAAGGATGCTCTCGATGGTGCAGCGGTAGATGTTCACCAGGATCTGAGGAGACAGATGGACCTTCTTCAGTCTCCTCAGGAAGAAGAGATGCTGGTGAGCCTTCTTGACAAGATATGATATGCTTACTTGCCCAAACTTGCCCAAACTTCGACTTCGACAGCTGGAGAGTGCATCTCTAACAACTGATGGGTTGTGAAGTTCTCTAACCAGCTGTGTACCCCACCAATGATCTTCCTTTTCCTCCAGAGTAGACAAAAATGCTGGAGAAACTCAGCGGGTGAGGCAGCATTAATGGAGCGAAGGAAATAGGCGGCGTTTCGGGTCGAGACCCTTCTTCAGACTGATGTGGGGGTGGGGGGAGGCCGGAAGAAGAAATGAAGAGGCGGAGACAGTGGGCTGTGGGAGAGCTGGGGTGGGTAGGGGAAAGAGGGAGAAAGCAGGGACTACCTGAAATTGGTAGAAGTCAATGTTCATACCGCTGGGGTGCAAACTACCCAAGCAAAATATGAGGTGCTGCTCCACAGATGTTTGTGGCAATGAATTCCATGGACAAAGCTGTTCTTGCCCAACATTGTTTTGGTTTGAGTTCAATGTTATCACCTCAAGTCAAGTCAAGAATCAATAAACTCTTTTGATTCACTATCTTCCAGTCTTGCTGCAAATGGAGACTCATGAGGACGTCACACTGGAGTAACACAAGGGATGGGTGCCCCCGATGGTCATCGAGTTCAACATCATCTCCACAATCATTGCTATTTTTTGGGGGGAATGAGTAACAGCTCTATTGCTTTGTAATGGGTCGACCATTTCATGCTAATACTTTAATTAACATTTTAATCCCCAACATGGATTCTTGGCATTAGACTGATGAAACCGCTGAGTCTTTACATCCCCACCACCGGGCACGGGAGTTGAGTTGTGGAAAACAGTGCCAACCTTCTGACCCAGAAGATGTGCTCATTGATCTGGAGAGATCAGACGGAACTGACTTAAATCAGCAGGAATACAAGAGCATAAGAGTCAGAAAGTCATGACGCAGCATTATAGGACATTGTTTACCAATGCTGTATTCAGTTTGAAGTACTGAATGCAGTTCTGGCCTCCCAATTATAGGAAAGGTGTGAAGGCTTTGGAAAGGATGCAGAGGAGGTTTACCAGAATAGTGCCTGGATTAGATAGTATTAGCGGCAGGGAGAGTTTAAACACTTAGATTGTTTTCTCTGGAATGCCGAAGGTTGTGGGAAGACCTGATTGAAGTCAGGTGTGATGCGATAGTTGCATTTAAGAGAATTTTGGATAGGCACATGGATATACAGGGAATGAAGGGAGATGGATTGTGTGATAAGAGTTGGTCTTGATATTATATTCAGCACTGACATTGTGAGCTGAAAACCATAAGACCGTAAGATATGGGAGCAGAATTGGGCCATTCGGCCCATCATGTCTTCTCCACCATTTGAACATGGCTGATCTATTTTTCCCTCTCAATCCCATTCTCCTGCCTTTTTCCCCATAAGCTTTGATGCCCTTACTAGTTGAAGGGCGCGTTCTTGTGCTTGTATGTTCCATGTTCCATGAACAAAGTAGCTACTGCAATGCATCTCAAACTGTAGTACTCTAACTGTACTACACCCGAATTCCCCACATTGACTCCATTACTCATGATACAGCAGAACACCAATGCCTTTGGGAAGTCTTTAGAGAGAGCTTTTACGTGGGTCCAGCCCTTTCCTAATAGATCCCAGGGCATGTAAGCTATTAAAATGGGCAATTACACTAACAAATGCGTCATTAGATCCTCGGGGAATATAGTCAATAGCCTTGTGGAAGGCAGTGGATACATTTTAAAGGAGAGCAGATGGAACAGTTCATTAAGGATGTCCAGATACTGAAACTGAACAGATACGGCCATGCAAACTCCAGCCATTGAGAGAAGAGGGAATCGCTTAGTCTGCAATCAAAATGGCCTAGAATTCTCCTCGCTATGGTGAAAGGACAACGTTTCGTGTGGATTCACAAAAGGACACAAAGTGCTGGAGTAACTCAGCAGGTCAGGCAGCATCTCTGGAGAACATGGATAGGTGACCTTTCGGGTCGAGACCCTTCTTCAGACTGATCAGTCGTTACTTTAGACTTTAGAGATACAGCGTTGAAACAGGCCCTTCGGCCCATAGTCCGCATCAATCGGTGGTCATCAACGCTATCCTATTACTAGGGACATTTACAAATTTACCAAAGACAATTAACCTACAAACCTGCACGTCTTTGGAATGTGAGAGGAAACCAGAGCACCCGCAGAAAGCCCACGCGGTCACAGGGAGAACGTATAAACTGCGTACAGACAGCACCCATAGTCAGGATCGAACTCGGGCCTTTGGTGCTGTAAGGCAGCAACTCAACCAATGCGTCACTGTGCCGCCCCAGTCAATGGGCTTGTGATGGAACAAGGTGAATGGGAGTTCCATCAACAGGTCCACGATGGACAATGTGAATGGGAGTAGTCATCAACTAATGGCAATGTGAATGAATTTCTCCAGGCGAAGCTCTAAGTCAGCTCTGCATAGGGAATGACATCATTCTATGATAGATCCCATGGGGAAAAAAAAGGTTGGTGCATACAGGTGGGAATAGTGGCAGGAAGTGTCCAGTCAGGTTTCTGGAGTGGCTTGGAAACCAGAATAATTGCATTCCACTCTGGAAACGATCAATTTGCACGCTGAATGCGATGGTGCTGTGTGTCAGATTTTGAAACGCTTTGGCTCGATGTCTTTCTCTGCCTTGCATATAAACCTCCCGAGAGCGAGATAGTAACAGCAATCACTGCTTCAAGGAGACACGTTAAACAAACACACAACAGTGCAGCTGAAGTTATTAAACTTGCTCGCTTGGACTGACTCATCCTTTGGTTTGGAGCCACTTGCTGATCCCTTCATAGAATTAGAACAGCTGTAAAAGTTGTTAGACATATTTACTGGGAAGGTTCACCCAAATGTCACGTTTCCCTCAACCTTCAGTCTCCTTTGTCAGCTTGGAATGTTCTCAGCTTCTTGGCTATTTCAACGTCCTCCTTCAGGAACGGCCCAATCCCGCGGCTTCCTCTGGGTCTCCTCATTCACTACACCCTCCTTCATCAGCTCTGGGGCCAATTTACCGAGATTTAATTTCCAGACATCCACAAAGACTGATCATTCTGATCTGTATCACCAATGAGAGAGCTCGGTCCTCAGCTACCTCCTGCGGAGGAAGTTAACGGCTGATGCTGGTTTTCCAATGAAGAGAGACACAAAACGCTGGAGTGACTCAAGCCGGTCAGGCAGCATCGCTGGAGAAAAAAGAACAGGTGACGTTTACAGTCGAGACCCTCAGAGAGTCAGGTGAATGGTGCCAGGCCATTTTGTGTCTATCTTCTGAGCTACCATCAACGTCATTGGAGACACTCAGATTGTCTTTAATTGGACTTTACTGGACCTTATCTTGCACTAAACATTATTCCCTTTATCCTGTATCTGCACACTGTGGATAGCTCGATTGTAATCATGTAAGTCTTTCCGCTGACAGCACGCAAACCCCAAATAAAGCTTTTCACTGTACCTCGGTACACATGACAATAAACTATACTAAAACTTTAAAAACCCCCACTAAATATAGAAACATAGAAACATAGAAATTAGGTGCAGGAGTAGGCCATTCGGCCCTTCGAGCCTGCACCGCCATTCAATATGATCATGGCTGATCATCCAACTCAGTATCCCGTACCTGCCTTCTCTCCATACCCCCTGATCCCCTTTGCCACAAGTGCCACATCTAACTCCCTCTTAAATATAGCCAATGAAGTGGCCTCAACTACCCTCTGTGGCAGAGAGTTCCAGAGATTCACCACTCTCTGCGTGAAAAAAGTTCTTCTCCTCTCGGTTTTAAAGGATTTCCCCTTTATCCTTAAGCTGTGACCCCTTGTCCTGGACATGTACCTGTATATCTGTGGTATTATGGTAGAAAACATAGATAATTACTGTTGCAACTGTGCAGGATGCATTACAGATTGTTTAAGTGTCATATTTTCTTTGTGAACATGGCCATTAATAACAGTTAAAAAAAATTAGAGGCACAAGGAACTGCAGATGCTAGGATCCTGAGGCAAATGTAAAGTGGAGGAACACAATGGGTCAGGCAGCATCTGTCACTGTAAGGCAGCAGCTCTACCTCTGTGCCACTTAGACCAAACGATTCCATGAGCCTGTGTTCACGACACTTACCTCATGGGGCACATACGCCTGATGACAATGTGGTTCATACAGCACTCACTTTAGTTCAGCTTAGTTTGTTTCACGCAGGTACAGCGTTGAAACAGACCCTTCATCCCACCGTGTCCACCCCAGCCAGCCAGCAATCTCCTATACACTAGCACGATCCTACACACTAAGGACAATTTTTTTTACGGAAGCTAAGTAACCTACAAATCTGTACACCTTTGGAGTCTGGGGGAAACCGGAGCACATGGAGAAAACTCCTGTGATCACAGGGAGAACGTACAAACTCCTTACAGACAGCACCCTTAGTCAGGATCAAACTCAGGGCTCTGGGACAGTGAGGCAGCAACTCTACTGCTGCACCATTGTGCTGCCCCAAACATGCTGGTGTAAATTAGAGTTCAACATTGCAACCTCTGAACAGTTTAATTACATTCAGTAGCACATCGTTACTCTACTCGCTGTTTGAAGTGCACTCTGCTGATGTCAAGAGGCTTGACTAGATAGCTCCAGAACCCATATCAAGCTGCTCAAACTCCTTCGAAACTCCACAGAACTACCAGATTATTACTGAATAAGCTCATTCCTAAATGTCCAGACCTTGCCCTTGGGGCCTCCATCTGCAACTGGCTGCTGGACCTCCGGACCGGGGATCGCTGGCCGGTGGGGGCACTGTGGGCCCAAGGGCCTATTCCCGGGCTGTATCTCTAAACTAAATTAAACTCAACTCAACTAAACCCAACTAAACTAAACTAAACTAAACTAAACTAAACTAAACTAAACTAAACTAAACTAAACTAAACTAAACTAAACTAAACTAAACTAAACTGAACTAAACTAAACTAAACTAAACTAAACTAAACTAAACTAAACTGAACTGAACTAAACTAAACTAAGCTAAACTAAACTAAACAGGTTCTAAGGGGTAGAGAAAGTGAGGTGGTGGGGTGGGGGAAGGGAAAGAACCAAAGATCAATAACAGGATAGAATGTAGCTGAGGGCAATTGATAAAAAGAATGATGAAATAGGCAAAAATGGCTGATAACAGCACCACAGATGAAAAAGATGAGTCAAGAGGGAATAGTGGAATCAATGAGAGGTCCCTGAACTCAACATTGAATATGTTGGATGAAAAATGAAGATTGCATTATGAGTTAAGGTTTAATTATTTCTGAGAGCAGTGCTGAAGTTGAACTACTCGCCCACCTCTCTGGTGACCCTCAGACTATCTTTGATTTAACTTCACTGGCTTTACCTTGCACTAAACGTTATTTATTCCCTTATCATGTATCAATACACTGTAAATGGCTCGATTGTGACCATGTATTGTCTTTCTGCTGACTGGATAGCATGCAACAAAGCTTTTCACTATACCTCGGAACACGTGACAATAAACTAAACCGAATATCCCTCTAAACCTGTCCTATGCACAGAAGACAGAGAGTGCCTTAAAGTCAAAACTATACCGAGGTGAAAAAATTATGTTGGTGATTATGAGTATGGATTAATAATAATAATAATAACACATTTTATTTATGGGCGCCTTTCAAGAGTCTCAAGGGCACCTTACAAAAACTTAGCAAGTAGAGGAAAAACATGTATGCGGAATGAAATAAATAGTAGAGACATGACTAGTACACAAATTAAAGACAGAATTCAATTCAAAACACAATATGAGGCAATTCAAACACAGATGAAAAGGGAGGGGGACGTGGGGCTAAGGATAAGCAGAGGTGAAGAGATGGGTCTTGAGGCGGGACTGGAAGATGGTGAGGGACACAGAATTGCGGATCAGTTGGGGGAGGGTGTTCCAGAACCTGGGAGCTGCCCTGGATTAGAAGTATATAAAACTAGGAGAGACTGGCAGGCCTAGATATAAGATGAGAGGGGCAAAGTTTAAAGGAGATGTGCTGGGCAAGATTTTTAACACAGAGAGTGGGTGCCTGAAACCTGCTGCCTGGGGTGGTGGTGGGGGTAGATAAGGCAGTAACACTTCAGAGGCTTTTAGATAGGGACATGGATGTGCAGGGAATGGAGGGATTTGGGTCACGTGAAGCATCCTTGATTATGTTGGCTGCTTTCCCAAGCCAGCGTGAGGTGTAGATGGAGTCCATGCCGTATTTCCGGACATAAAGTGGGATTGGAGACTTTTCAAAACAACTTTTCAGCCAATTTCACATTTTAATGGCACGGTCTCAACTTGGCAAAAACACTTCATCGTATCAGAAAAGCGTTAAACCCAGTTTCTCAGCTGTGAAGCTGAGCTCGATCAAGATGAGTCAGAAGAAGGGTTTTGACCTGAAATGTCACCCGCTCCTTCTCTCCAGGGATGCTGCCTGCCCGCTGAGTTTCTCCAGCATTTTGTGTCTATCTATGATCTCAGAGTATTCTGATCTCCAGTCTGTTTTGCTCAAAACTCAGCCATTGACATTAAGCAGTTAAGAGGGTTCCTCTCGTGCCGATGGGCTGGAAATTAAAAGCAGCCGCTGCCTCAGAGAGCCAGAGGCACGGGTTCAATGCTGGCTGTGTACAGTTTGCACATTCTCCCATGTGACCATGTGGGTTTCCTCAGGGTGCTCCGGTTTCCACACACATCCCAAAGACATGCGGGTTTGCAGGTCAATTAGCCTCTGCAAACTGCCCCTGGTGTGCAGGGAGTGGATGCAGAAGGGGGATAAATAGAACTAGTGTGAATGATGGTCAGCATGGACTCGGTGGGCCGAAGAGCCTGTTTCCATGCTGCATCTATCAAAATAAAAGAATGAATCACCAAGCCATGCTCATAGTAAAAGTTTAAGAACTTGACAAATAACTAAATGCTTCTCGATCAAGAAGGAACAGCAGATGCTGGAAAATCGAAGGTAGACAAATGTGCTGGAGAAACTCAGCGGGTGAGGCAGCATCTATGGAGCGAAGGAAATAAACCTTCGCTCCATAGATGCTGCCTCACCCGCTGAGTTTCTCCACTACTTTCGTCTACCTACTAAATGCTTCTAACACCCCTGTCTATGGATTAGTATTATTAAAACAACATTGTTACAAGGATAAAATTAAAATTATTCACAAAAGACTGCTCAAGTTCTGAAGTTTCATACTACACCAATTATGCGGACATACAAGATAAAATAGTACAACAAAGGAACAGGCTCACTATCCCTTTAGCCCACAATGTCTGTACCGAACATGATGCGTAGATAAACTAATCCCCTCTGCCTGCACATGATCCATATCCCTCCATTTCTTGCATATCCAAGCACCTGTCTAAAAGCCTCTTAAATGCCACTGTTGTATCTATCTGCCTCCACCACCACCCCTGGCAGCACGTACCAGGCACCAGCTACCCTCTGTGTGAAAAAAACTTGCCACACACATCTCCTTTAAACTTTGATCAATTATTGTTGGAGTTTAGCCAACAGTAAAGGGTGCGTGCCATCAAACCCACATGGGCTGACGTGTTTTGGTGTGTGGAGTGTGTTCTGAGCAGCAGCAAACACTTCCACGCCATAAGAAATGAGAAATAAGTATTCGAACAGAACTGCTGGAGAGAATTATCAAAATGCATAACAGGCGTAATTTGCAAATGAATCAATAAAGAAACACCAAACTCCAAATTTGCTATTTACAAATCTGCGTACAACATTCAAAGTAGAATCCGGTAAAAATGGAACAAGATTCTGCAAAGAATTTTCATCAAATGAGCATGCGTTTCCGAGATGGTGGAAGCACTTGAAACTATCAGGTAGACTGAAAAAAATCCACTTGACTAAAATATTGACAAGAGAACTCCTCACACTCTTATCTGTGTTTGACTAATGCATGGTATTGCTCTTATCTACAGTATGTTTTGGCCATGTGGTTCACTTCCCCCACCCACTTGGTGGTTAGGACTGCCTGTAATCTTTCAATTCACATTTAACTCATTAAAGGGGGGTATTTCTCAATTAGAGAAGTTGCAATAGTTACTGCATAGAACGCCGAACAGTGCAGCACTGGAGCAGGCCCTTCAGCCCACAATGTCCGTGCTGAACGACGATGCCAAGTTAAAGTGGAAGATGGAACTGCAGATAGACAGAAAATGCTGGAGAAACTCAGCGGTGAGGCAGCATCTATGGAGCGAAGGGAATAGGCAGAAACCCTTCTTCAGATGCTGGTTTACACTGAAGATGGACACAAAATGGCGGAGTAACGCGTGGGTCAGGCAGCATCTCAGGAGAAAATGAATAGGTGACGTTGTGGGTCGAGACCCTTGATCAAAAGTTAAAGTTAAAGTAATCTGCCCTGCCTGCACGCGATCCATATCCCTGCATATCCATGTGCCTATCTTAAAGCCTCTTAAATGCCACGATCGTAACTGCCTCCACTACAAACCCTAACAGCATGTTCCAGACAAGTTAAAGTAATCTTCTCTGCCTGCACATGATCCATATCCCTCCATTCATTGCATATCCACGTGCCTTTGCAAAAGCCTCTTAAATGCCCCCCTTGTATCTGCCTCTACTACAAACCCTAACAGCATGTTCCAGATCCCCATCACACAGTGTAAAAAAACTCGCTCCCCACATCTTCTTTAAACTTTGCTCCTCTCACCTTAATGTTGTGCACTCCAGTCCTTGACATTATTACCCTAGAATATAGTGGTTCTGGTCTCCTACCCTATCTATGCCTCTCATCATTTTATATCATTCTTTCAGGTTAATGTGCGCTCATTTGAACAAATGAACCTGTTTATTCCCATTACTCTATTCCACTGCCAATATGGTCAGAATGATTACGACTGACAGACATTTCTTGATTATTTTAGTTTAGTTTAGAGATTCAGCCCTTCAGCCCATCTGTTCTGTGTTATCCCACTTTCTCATGCACTCCCTTACACACTAGGGGCAATTTTCAGAAGCCAATCAACCTACAAACCCGCACATCTTTGAGATGTGGGCGGCAACCACAGAACCCAAAGGAAACCCATGTGGTCGCAGGGAGAACGTGCAAACTCTACACAGACAGCAGCCAAGGTCAGGATCCAACCTAGGTCTCTGGTGCTATGAGGGACAGCTCTACTAACTGCGGCACTGCACCACTCCAAATTCTTATGGGTTCCTTTTATCTGATTTGTGCTTCCGACTTTATTTCAAGTATAACTGCTGTGCAGATGTATGGGACTTGTTCCTTAATTATAACTATTCTTTTTTATTTACCGAACAAGACAAGAAGTGATGAAACAATTGTGCCAAATAAGTACATTATTCATTCACAACACTGCATTAAACTGAGAAGTGGCCAGAGGGAAAATACAATGTGTGACAATAACAAACCTAAACCTGGACGCAAAATCAAAACATAAAGACACAAAAATGGTTTCGTGCAAATTACACCAGATTGAATCAATTTTTGCATGATTTGCATATTACAAACGTAGGTGCAAATTAACGAACATCGAGATTCTGTTCTGAACTATAATCGAAGGCGGCATGGTGGCGCAGCAGTAGAGTTGCTGCCTTACAGCGCCAGAGAGGCGCTTTTTTACGGAGTTTGTACGTTCTCCCCGTGGCCTGCATGGGCTTTCTACGAGATCTTCGGTTTCCTCCCATATTCCAAAGATGTGCAGGTTTGTAGGTTAGTTGGCTTGGTATAAGTGTAAATTGTCCCTAGTATGGGTAGGACTGACTGACATTTATGGACAATTTACACTTATAACAAGCGTGTTAGTGTGTTAGTGTCTAATGTGTTAGTATCTAGTGTGTTAGTGCGCGGGGATCGCTGGTCGGTGCGGACGTGGTGGGCCAAAGGGCCTGTTTCCACGCTGTATCTCTAAAGTAAACTAAACTAAACTATATATTCCCAGTTAAAACTATTGGGTCTGGCAAGTGTCCAGCAAATGACATGGCAGAGAACTGACTGTCTGGTGGAAGCAGATAAAGGAAAGGACCTCAGTGTGGGGGTAAGTGTGGGTGGAGACCTACGTATTGTATCACTTGTTGGATCTCGTACTGAAACAGTTGTGGGGCAATGCTGCTCGGCACTCTTTATGAAGTCCCGTACGCACACTAATATCAGAAGCAAAACTGATAGTATTATTAATGGAAACCCATGCTGACAACATAAAAACACAGGTGCAAGAGCTTCGAACCCGAGACTTATTTTGGAAATAGTTTATTAAAATTGTTTAGTGTGATTTCTCACAAGCAGAACTGCCAAAAGCACAAGCAAGAAACAGCACGATGTGAATGTGCAGGGACTGACATTGGTCTCTTCTTGTTCTGTCCCTTCTTTATGTTCTCATGCTGTTCGACACACAACTCACTGTCCCTGCTTCTCATCCTCGCACTCTTCCATGCGAATACACACCAAGAACGGTACACTGAAGTACATACAATTATGAGGGGGTTAAAGATAGAGTGGACAGTCTGAACCTTGTTGCCAGAGTGGAAATGTTAAAAGACTAGAGAGGTCACCTCGATGGGAAAAATGTGAGTAGAATGTGTGAAAATGGGAAGGCTGTGGCCTAGCGTTTGGAAGAAAATAGGAAAATAGAAATTGACACACACACCTACACAAACAAGATGAAGAGTTTTAGTAATAGTATAGATATAGATAGATAGATAGATGTGCGGGGCATGTTTTTTTCACACAGAGGGTGGTGAATGCGGGGACGCGCGACCAGGGGTGGCGGTGGGGGAAGATACAATAGCGGTGTTTAAGAGACACATGGATATGCAGAGAATGGAGGATTTTTTTACACAGAGAGTGACGGATGCCTGGAAAGTGCTGCCAGTGGTGGTGGGAAGTAGATACAACAGTGGTGTTTAAGAGGCTTTAAGAAAGACACTTGGAATTACAGGGGATGGAAGGATATGGAGCAGGCAGAAGGATTTAGTTCAACTTGGCAGCGTGTTCTGCACAGACATTGTGGGCCGATGGGCCTGTTCCTGTGCGGGTCAACGTTTTGGGTCGACCCGAAACGTTGCCTATTTCCTCCATAGATGCTGCTGCACCCGCTGAGTTTCTCCAGCATTTTTGGCCACCTTTGATTTTCCAGCATCTGCAGTTCCTTCTTAAAGATTTCTTTTATATTTCATTTGGAAAGAGACGATGATTTACAGTGAAATGTCACCTACTTTGAAATGCTTCTTTTAACGCAACGCACTCCACTGTCAATGTCAACAGATTAAAAACAACATTCTTGACTGATAATTTCTGAAACCCGGCAGTGCTGAAATCAGATAGAGAGGCCACCACTCATCACATATTCTCCCGGGAACAACCCTGGGCTGAGTCCAAGTGATTCGAGACGCGGTGAGACTATGTAAGCCATGTCATTCTGACCACCGAAGCAGGAATCCTGCAGATAAAGTAGTTGACACGTAGGGGGTCACACAAACACGACCAGAACAGTGCAGGAAGGAACTGCAGATGCTGGTTTAAACCGAAGATAGACACAACCAGCTGGAGTCACTCAACGGGACCGGCAGCATCTCCATCTCTCCAGAGATGCCGCCTGTCCTGCTGAGATACTCCAGCTTTTTGTGTCTACGACCAGAACACTGCAGGGATAGACCCTGTGTCCAGTTGAAATATAGTGAATGAATGCAACAACCTGTTCACGTCTAGTCGAGTTAATTGTCAAGTACAATGAGGTTCTGATACAATGGGAAACCTGCTTACAAGCAGGCACTTTGACTCAGACAGCACATAGAAACACAAATTATACACATACAGTTATCACATACATTCTATGTGAGAGTGAAAATGTTAATTGTCAGCTATAAATTGCCCCTAATGTTGGGCTGGTAGCACCTGGGGAGAGTTATTGTGAAATTTGGAGAGAATAAAATGGGAGAGTTGGTGTAAATGGGTGCTTGATGGCCAGCATGGTCTGGGCGGGTCAAAAGGCCTGTTTCTCATCCATGAAAGCGGACCAGAGGATATTATGACACCCACCATCACTGCACTCATGAGTGTTCTGGGGCCTAGACTTGCGGTTCCTCTTAATTTTAACAGAGTACAGCAACTATTCACATGAAAAACATGTTAAACGAACATGGCCAGCAGAATAGATGGATACTGGAAACTTTTTCATGGAGTTATAGATTCGTACAACGTGGAAACAGGCCCTTCGGCCCAAAATGCCCATGATGGTCAGTGTGCCTCAGCTACAATTGTTTGGCCTTAACAGCAACCAGAGGGCATGCGTTTACTGTGAGAAGTAAGGGGGTTGGAAAGGAATGGAGGAAGTGGTTTTCACGCAATGTTGGTGGAGGGAGGGGCTATCATTACATTTACAAAGTTCCGGCCATTGGAGTCTAAGGACCAAGTGCTGGTAAATGGGTTTAGCATAGATGGGTCCTTGATGGTTAGCATGGACATGTTGGGGTGAAGGGCCTGTTTCTACACTGTACCACTTCACCTAGTAGTGATAATAAAGCCATACAGCATGGAAACAGGATCTGGGGAGAGTTATTGTACATTTTTGCACAATAACATTTTGCCCCATTTGTCCATGTTGATCAAGATGACACATCTAAACTAGTTCTATTTGGCTCATTTCCCCCTCAACCTCACCTCTCCATGTATCTGTCTAAAATGACTTTTAAATGTTGCTCTTGCACCTGCCTTAACTACTTCCTCCGGCAGCTCTTTCCTCATACCCACCCATTAACAATGTGTGATAATTCATTGCCACAGAAGGCCAATGGATATTGTTAAGGCATTTTACATAAACATCCATCACATAGCTGTGATGGAAGGCCAATGGATATTGTTCAGGCAGAGATAGATAGATTCCTGATTAGTACATGTATCAGGAGTTATAGGGAGAAAGGCAGGAGAATGGTGTTAGGAGGAAGAGATAGATCAGCCATGATCGAATGGCGAAGTAGTCTTGATGGGCCGAATGGCTTAATTCTGCTCCAATCACTTATGAACCTATGAACATAATCACCTATAGTTTGGATGCCCTGAATGCTGTGCCTGCAACACCCAGGCAGCAAGGCCCTCAGCTTGGTGGAAGAAATCTTTATTTTCCAGTTTAGTCCAAAACCCAGCTAACTCCAGCATCCACGATTAATCCTTCATGGAAATCCTGGATTTCATGGAATGGCGAAAGACACAAAATGCTAGAGTAATTAAGTCGGGCTGGCCCACCCAAAACCTCATCCATCCTTATTCTCCAGAGATGCTGCCTGACTCACTGAGTTACTCCAGCACTTTGTACCTGTCTTAGAAACATAGAAACATAGAAAATAGGTGCAGGAGTAGGCCATTCAGCCCTTCGTGCCATTCAATATGATCATAGCTGATCATCCAAAAATCAGTACCCCATTCCTGATTTTTCCCCACGTCCCATGATTCCGTTAGCCAATTCATGGAACAATTCGCTTGTGAAGGAGGATGCAGGAGAGCGGAGTTTTCCTGCCATCTCTCCCCCGCGGAAATTTCTGGAACGTTGCCGTGGCAATATCCTGCGTACCCTATCAGCGGCTCCCAGGAAAAGCAGAACCCTCTTCACAGCCTGTTCAGTCGGAGGCTCTGGGATTGCTGGATTTATCACCCACAGGCAATTATTCTGCTGACGGCATATTTTTCATGTGATTGGATAAGAAGAACAGCTAGTCTTGAAATACTTGGTTGGGTCACCCCCCTCGCTCGCCCAGTGCTTGTCTTCTCCCAATCTGGCTGGTGTTACGATTTCAGTGTTGACGCCACCTGAAACTGCTGCTTTTCCTCAGATATTCTGTCGAGGGTTCCGAAGGCAAACACATGAGTAAGACCAAAACCTCAACTTCAACTACACCTCCAAAAACAATAGTTTCAGGAACGTCGGCCTGCGCTTTCTGAGGGAAACCTTTGGGCCTGTCGCACTGAACGAGCTAATTCAAGAGTTCTCCCGAGTTTCCCCTGATTCGAACTCGGAGAATTACGGTAATAGCCGCTCGTAGGTACTCGGGGCTCTCGTGGACATTTTTCAAGATGTTGAAAAATCTTCACGAGTCTTCACGAGCTTACCGCGTTTCCCGAGTACCTGCCGTTAGCGTTACGAGCCGCTAAGAGACGTCCCGAGCTCCGACCTACCCGCTACGTTCATTCTCCGTGCTTACCGTGAGTTTGATTTGTATTTAAACTCGGGAGAGCTCTTGGATTACCTCGTACAGTGGGACAGGCCCTTTAAACTACCCGAGGTGGAGAGTTAGCTACTGAGAGGCAATATGGAAAATGGAGCACAGGGTCTAATCTAGCTCCATGGACACTTGCCAGAGAGAAGATTAATATGTTGCTGGCGGCAGTTCAGCTCCTGGACTCCCGTTGGTGGACGATCGCTGCCGATGCAGTTGTACAGGGTCTTGGTGAGACCACACCTGGAGTATTGCGTACAGTTTTGGATCTGAGGAAGGACATTATTGCCATAGAGGGAGTGCAGAGACGGTTCACCCTGGGATGTCAGGACTGTCTTACAAAGACTGGATCAGACTTGGTTTATACTCTCTAGAATTTAGAAGATTGAGAGGGGATCTTATAGAAACTTACAAAATTCTTAAGGGGTTGGACAGGCTAGATGCAGGAAGATTGTTCCCGAAGGGAGTCCAGGACAAGGGGTCACAGCTTATGGATCAAGGGGAAATCCTTTAAAACCGGTGAGAAGAATCACGCAGAGAGTGGTGAATCTCTGGAACTCTCTGCCACAGATGGTAGTTGTGGCCAGTTCATTGGCTATATTTAAGAGGGAGTTAGATGTGGCCCTTGTGGCTAAGGGGATCAGGGGGTATGGAGAGAAGGCAGGTACGGGATACTGAGTTGGATGATCAGCCATGATCATATTGAATGGCGGTGCAGGCTCGAAGGGCCGAATGGCCTACTCCTGCACCTAATTTCTATGTTTCTATGTTTCTATGCTGATGAGGCATTTGTCTCTGCTTTCACAAAGGATCAGACGCTGTCTTCTTCTCTCTGACCTGAAGGATCTCAACAGGGTGAATGTGGAGATGATGCTACCTGACATGGGAGAATCTAGAACCAGGGCCTGCTGTTTAAAAATAAGCAGTCACCCATTTAAGAGAGAGAAGTGCAGGCACAGGGAACTGCAGGTGCTGGAATTTTGAGCAAAAGACAAAGTGATGGAGGAACTCAGATGGTCATGCGGCATCTGAGGAGGGACATTTCAGGCTGATAGGAGTGAAGGGAGGGGGGGGAGAGAGCTAGACAAGAGATAGGGGCAGGACAAAACATGGCAAGTGATAGGTGGATACAGACTGGGGGGGGGGGTTGATTGGAAGATAGGTAAAGGAAGTGACAAAGACTAGATGTGAAAGAGATGCCAGATAGGGAGAGAAGATGAGGTCTGAAATGTAAACACAAAGTGAGGGAAATAGATTGAAGGAGATAAGGGGAGAGCAGGGAGGGGAAATGAGGGGCGACATAGTGGGCGTGCTCACTAGAGTGAGATGGTGATAAGAAAGAGAATGGGGGGAAGGGGAGCGTTGCTTAAAAATTGGAAAATTCAACTTTCAGACGCTTGGGTCTGGTGGAATATGTGCTGATCCTCCAGTTTGCATCAATAATTCAGGATTGTGAATCTTTGCAACCAAATGCTTAGTTTAGAGATGCAGCATGGAAACAGGCCCTTCGGCCCACCGAGTCTGTGCTGACCAATGATCACCCGTACATGAGCTCTATCCTAGGGACAGTTTACAGAAGTCAATTCAACTGCAAACCTGCACGTCTTTGGAATGTGGGAAGAAACCGGAGCACTGGGAGAAAGTTCACGCGGACACGGGGCGAGGGTGGAAACTCCATGCAGACAGTACCCGTAGTCAGGATTGAACCCGGGTCTCTGGTGCTGTAAGGCAGCAACTCTACCGCTGCCCCACCCGTCCCGTCCACAAATGTTGGTGGAAAGAGTCCAGTTTTAAAGCAGAGATCGATAGATCCAGGATAAACTAGAGGGTGGAAGATTACCTGACTCAGGGAGGAACGTGGTTGAGCTCACCATCATATTGAAGGGTGGGATAGGCTCGAGGGGCTGAGTGGCCTAACACCTGCTACTGATTTCTAAGTTATTATTTGTGTATTTATTTGTCTAATTTGGATTTTCAATGCAGTTTTCCATTCATCTCCATTCAAAATAATGTTGAGAGTTTTGTTTTAAACGAATACTTCAAAATATATTCAAATGTCAATAGATTCCACCAAAATAAAAAAAATAATCCTTTAGATCTTCAAAGATGAACAACATCATCAGCCAAAAAAAAATAGATCAAATGGATGCTGTCATTTAAAATGCAAATTGTGAAAAGTTTGCTTTTACCCACCATAGATCGTGCTTGTCATTATCTCCAGTAGAAACTATGCCCATTACTGTGCCCACTAGGGCAACACAGTGGGGCAGCTGGTAGAGCTGCTGTCTCACAGTGCCAGAGTCCCAGGTTGATCCTGACCTCAGGTGCTGTCTGTGTGGAGTTTGCATGTTTCTCTCTGTGGCTGTGTGGGTTTCCTCCAGGTGCTCTGGTTTCCACCCACATCCCAAAGATGGGCGAGTCTGTAGGTTAATTGGCCTTGGTATATCGCCCCCTAGTGTGTAGGGAGTAGGATAACGTGGAACTAGTGTGAATGGGAGATTGGTGGTTGACTTGGACTTGGTGGGCCATAGTTCCTGATGCCATGCTGTATGCATAATCATAATCTATAATCATAATCATCATTTACGTGTGTAATCTACCATACCATGGCTGGACTTTTACCAGACTCAGGTATCAGACTTTGTGGTACCAGACTTTTACCACATACCTCATGATGTGATTGTATATGTCTGGCCCAATTATTGGTTAAACCATCTATAAATGCGAGTCAAGTTTTCACTTCCAATGTTCACCCCTTTTTTCCTGCAGGTAACATTTCCATGGATGTCACCTGCTCTTTGAAGGTGAGCCCATCCATAAACCTTTCTGTTCCTTTTCTCCCCTTTCAGCCGGAAGATGGTGAGACACTCAGAGGCCAATTGTACCACCCATGTCAGCAGTGTCACAGCCACCCGCTGACTTTAGGACCTCTCAGTGCTGCCTCCATCCATACTTCATGAGACGTTACGATATAGATTGCCCATGGATTAAGCACAGAGTCCATTTTTACCAAGTCCATATGTCAATTTTGTCAATGTTGAGAAATGTACATTATCGCTCAATACAGTAACCATATCTCTGCAGTATGATGATAAGGACCAAATAACATGGACATTTCTTTATTATCTTCCTTAGTCAATGGACATGTGGGTTTGTAAGTTAATTGGTCTCTGTAAAATGCCCTGAGTATGTAGGGAGTGGATGGGAAAGTGAGAAAACATAGAAACAGTGTAAATAGGTTATCAATGGTCGGCATGGGGTTTGTGGGCTGAAGGGCCTGTTACCCTATCTTTCAACCAGAAACTGTATCTGGACCAGCATTTGGCATACAGTGATGCAAATACAGGTAACTGGGATTTGTATTAGTTTAGTTTAATTGAGAGATACAGCATGGAAACAGGCCATTCGGCCCACTGAGTCCATGCCAGCCATCGATCACCCGTTCACATTAGTTCTATGTTATCCCACTTTCTCACCCACTCCCTACACACAAGGACCAAATTAACCTACAACCTGCACGTCTTTACGATATTGGAGGAGGTCCGGAGCACCCGGAGGAAACCTACGAGGTCACAGGGAGAACGTGCAAACTCCGCACAGACAACACCCGAGGCCAGGATCGAACCTGAGTCTCTGGTGCCATGAGGCGGCGGCACTACCATCTGCACCAATGAGCTGCCCAGTCCTTGATAGCATGGAATTAGTGAGCTCAATCACTTTACGGGAATCCTCAGACATTAATTTGAGGAGATATCGATTTGCAATAAATCCTTCATTCGTCACAAGACAATTTTATGTCAAACATTCAGAGGTGAATGTAGATAAAGCATTTGTCCAATGATAGATGCGAAAGACTGAAGTAACTCAGCGGGTCAGAGAGCATCTCTGGAGGTTTTCAGAGATGTTCTTGAGATGTCTTGACCCGAAATGTCACCTATTCCTTTTCTCCAGAGATGCTGCCTGTGTTACTCCAGCATTCTGTGTCTATCTTCGGTGTAAACCAGCATCTGCAGTTCCTTCCTACACATGAGAAAAGTCTTGTCGGGCCCTGAGTCATCAGATATAGGACATCCTTGTGGCTTTCTCTCTATTAATTTTTAAAAATAGGCTCCTACTTGGATTCTGCATCGTTTTTCCCCAAGTGCGGTTGTCTTAAAAATATAGCACTTCCATTGAAAGGCTGAGAGTGATTTTTAGGGTGATTTAGTCAGTAACTGTTGCAGCTGCAAATGACATGGAGAAGAAGTGTCACGGGCAGTCATGAGGGCTAGTGATTGGTGACTCACTAATAGCTTCCAAGAGACGGGGGGTAGTACAGAAGAAACACTGGCGTTAGATAATTAGTATTTTGTGAAGGGGACAACAATTTGCTAATAAACAAAATTGTGCAGCAAAACGCCTCACAAATGAAGGCCTCCCCATCGAATTTGTCCTTGAATTTGGAGAGTTTTCTGAAACTTGTCCTGCATCACGGTCAACTATGGCCCGGTATCCTGTGTGGTTTACGTGCCTCTGTAAGTTGCTGTTCCAGCATTAGGCTGCTGTCTTTGCTGCCTCGTCAAATGTCCACTGATGATATACCCTGGCTGATCTCAGACCCTCTTCACTTTGATCATGGGTTGTGAATGAAGAAGGAAAGAAAATTATAAGTTACTTTAATATTATACAGTATGTGAGTGTGTGTGTGTGTGTGTGTGTGTGTGTGTGTGTGTGTGTGTGTGTGTGTGTGTGTGTGTGTGTGTGTGTTTGTTGTGTGTGTGTGTGTGTGTGTGTGTGTGTATATGTATATGTGTATATATAAATACACACATATATACATAGGCATATTCATATAAATGTGTGTATGCGTATATACACACACATACACCCATGTGTATCCATTTATACATGTGTGTATATATACAGACACATACATAAAAATGTTTGTGTGTGTGTATTTTTTGTATATGTGTGTACATATATACAAACAATACACACACAAGATTATAGTGAAATTATATCTAAAATATAAAAGAAATTATGTGTGTGTGTGTGCGTATATAATATATATATATATATATATATACACGCACACAATTTATCTTATATTTTGTATATAATTTCTCTTTTCACTCCTACCATCAGGAAGAATGTGCTGGGCTCTGAAAATAGTGATCTCCAGGTTCAGGAACAGCTTCTTCCCAACAATCATCATTCTCTTTGACACAAGATCACCAACTAAACTATGAACTTTGAACTGTCTTTGTTGCACTGGGGACTTGTTTTATACTAATAATGTTTATTTTTTAACTTATCGAACTTCCTTTTGTTTATTGTATTATTTATGAGTTCTGTGTTAATAGACCTGTTACGCTGTTGGAAATAGGAACTTCGATGTTCCGTTACATATGACAATTAAACACTCTTGACTATTGACTCTTCATCTTATATAATATATCATAAGTATAAATGATAAAATATAAATCATAAATTATACAGCACCTCAGATTCCTCTTGGGTAGCTTACAACCTAATGGCATGAATCTTGAATTCTCCAATTATAAGTAACTGACCTACAATAACCCTTTTCCCTACCGCTATCCCGTTCCACCTCTTCTGGCTTCACACCTCATGCCCCTTCTCTCCATAGCGCACATCCCTTTGTCTTCTTCCCATCTCTGGCCTTTGTCCATTCATCCAGCAATCAACACCTCCACCACGTGTATCCACGTGCCAGGCTCTGTCCCACCTCCACATCTTTTCCAGCTTTCTCCCCCTTACTATAATCAGTCTAAAGAGGGGTCCTGATCCAAAACGTCGCCCAAACACAGTAGACAAAAGGAAATTCAATAACTTAAGAAAAACATCATTAGTACAAAACATGTCCTCCAGAGTTGCTGTTTGACCGAGTGAGTCTGTGTTACTGTATCCGTTGTTCAAGATGTGGACTCTTATATATCGGCGAGACCAAATGTTGAATGGGCAATATTTTTGCTTAACACCTTCGCTCAGTCCACCTGAACCTACCTGATCACCAGGTTGCTAAACACTTTAATCTTCCTTCACATTCCTACACTGACATTTCTGTCCTTGGTCTCCTCCATTGTCAGAGTGGGGCTAAATACAAATCGGAGGAACAGCATTTGATATTTAGCTTTCGACCCGAAACGTCACCCAGAGATGCTGCCTGTTCCACTGAGTTACTCCAGCATTTTGCATCTACCTACGATTTAAACCAGCATCTGCAGTTCTTTCCTACAAGCTAAGCAGATATCCCTCTAACTGAGAGATGTAAGGGTCTGTCCCACTTTCACGACCTTTTTTACTCGTGGACATTATTCATCATGCTAGAAAAACGCCCTGACCTACTTGATGCCACGAGTACCTACGACTAGCATCACGGCCTACCTACGACCTACCTACAACCTCCTACGACCTCGTGACGACCATGCTGTGAGTATGAGTCAAGGGCAAACTCGGCGGAGGTCGTGAAAAAGGTCGTGAAAGTGGGACAGGCCCTTTAGGTTTAGGTTTATCATTGTCACGTGTGCCGAGGTACACTGCAAAGCTTTGAAGCATGAGTAGTTTGTGTCGTATAAGGCAGCTGCCTCTGATGCTTCTTCCCAATGACAGATGAAGTTTGCCCACTCAAAAAAACAGGCTATAGTCTTACTATTTGCTTCTCACTTACTCTGTTCTATTTCACACATATATCTCTAACTCTTCCAATTAATTTGGACTGCAAACAGTGTTCCTCTGGATCTGCACTCTTTATCTTGGCTTCCAGTTTCTGAACAAAGTCTGATTGTGTAGACTGTGTGAAACTATGACGTTTGACAACCTCATTCAGGCCCTTGAGATAATAACAAGCCAAATAAAAGCGGGTTGTAACATTAATCACAGGAAGCCGAGGAGTTTTTCTTCAGGAACTGAAGCATTTGTAGCAAAGAGTCCAATGAGGACATTTATGCAGCTGTGCTGAAGAAAGTCGCATGTAATGACAAGGTTAACAGCAGTAAAACACGAGTGTACTGACCGGGGGTGGCACACTGGCACAGCTGGTAGAGTAGCTGCCTCACAGTGCCAGAGACCCAGGTTCGATTCTGACCTCGGGTGCTGTCTGTGCATGGAGTTTGCACCTTCAGCCTGTGACTGCGTGGGTTTCCTCCATGTGCTCCGGTTTTCTTCAACACCACAAGGACGTGCGGGTTTGTAGGTTAATTGGCCTCCGTAAAATTTCCCCTGGTGTGTAGGGAGTGGATGAGAAAGTGCGCTGACATAGAACTAGTGTGAAGGGGTGATCAATGGTCGGCATGAACTTGGTGGGCCGAAGGGCCCCGTTTCCATGCTTGTATCTCTAAACTAAACCAAAACTCAATTCTGCTTCCCTGAATATGGTGAAATTTTATATTTGTGTTTTGTTATTTTAGAACTATGATATACTCTCTATTCGTGGAGTCACACGTTTTATTGTTAATAAAACCTTGTGATACATTGTTTATTTCCCCAGAGAGTTGGATACAAGTTTGTACAGCTGTTGTCTCTTTCATGGTGCTACAATTTTTATTACATTGTCTCTTACATTACTATGTGAATTTAAAAGAAATGCGCACACCACAATTTTTCCTTCATGAATCTCTGCTCTTCTGACAATATTTCAAAACACTAAATAGATTTGCTCTCTGCTGTTAATCGTGAAACAACTGGCTCCATCTTTAACCCCTGTGTGGGGAAGGAAACTGGTGCCAGGCAAGTCCATTAGAAGATAGAAGATGGAACAGCGCAGCCCAAGAACAGGCCCGTCTGCCAACAATCTCCGTGCCAAACATGATGGCAAGACCAGCTCTTGGTTGCCCGTGCATGAACCATATCACTTAATTCCCTGCATATCCACGTGCCGATCCCACAAGTCTCTTTAAACGCCACTATCGTATCGACCTCAACATCCACCACCACCGACACCTTGTTCCATGCACTCATCACCCTCTGTGAAAAAATAAGTTACTTATACAGTTTTTTTTCTTACATTGTACGTGCCACTATTAAAGAGGGTGTAATAGTTGTAAAATATCAAGAGGGGGGTGGCTCGCAACTGGTAGAGCTGCTGCCTTACAACACCAGAGACCCGGGTTCAATCCTGACCTCGGGTTTGGGTTTGAGTTTAGTTTATTGTCACGTGTACTGAGGTGGAGGGGAAAGCGTTTGTTGTGTGCTAGCCAGTCAGCGGAAAGACAATACATGATCAGGGTGTTGGGTAGGTGGGGTTATCTGCTACTTATCCAACTCTTATCTACCTGCACGTAATGCATATCCCTCCATTCCCTGCATAATCCATGTATCTATCCAAAAGCCTTGGAAATACAACTACTTAAAACATTTAATATTACAGAACGATGACTAGAGTTTCAAAAACAAAACAGATTAATTATTTGAGACCCTTTCTCACAGTATTTGGCTCCTGATATATTCCCATTTAAGTACCTCAGGTACTAACTCTGTGCCCCAACTAACAATTCCACAAAAAGACACAAAATGTCTGTGGAGTAACTCAGCAGATCAGGCAGCATCTCTAGAGGAATGTGAAGGGTGTTTCTGAAGAAGGCTCTGACCCGAAACTTCACCGATCCATATTCTCCAGAGATGCTGCCTGACCTGCTGAGTTACTCCAGCACTTTGTGTCCTTAACCAGCATCTGCAGTTCCTCGTTTCTACTTACTAACAGGTCCGCAACCCTACCTTAAACAGTCTATTCAGTGCACAGAACCTAGATTATAATGCGTAATGGTATTAGTGATAATGCTTTGAATGCTATGAATTCACCTTAAAAAAAATCGGAAATCTCAGTTTAAATCTCTCTGGTCATATGAAACCGTGTGTGGGTGTGTTTGTCTGTCTAAGATACCGTTAGCATTGCCTCAAACCACCAAGAAACAATACCGATAGTTGCTTGTAGCCACATACTTCACTTTCCAATCCTTGTTGGATACGATCGCGAACGCCTCCACTTCCTTACAAGATTGCGGTGGTTTGGTATGTCAACGAATACACTATTGAACCTGTGCAGGTGTACAGTGGAGAACACACTGGCTGGTTGCACCGCGGTCTGGTTTGACAACTCGACTGCTCTAGGAATGAAGGAGATGACAGAGAGTTGGAGACAAAGGTGCCCAGTCCATCACAGGTACTGACTTGCCCATCATAGAAGGAATCTGTAGGAGACTGCCTCAAAAAGGCAGCCAATATCACCTAGGACCCACATTACCTTGGCCATGCTCATATTTCACTCCCACCATCAGGGACAAGGTACAGGAGCCAGAAAACTGTGACCACCAGGTTCAAGAATAGCTTCTTCCCAACAATAGACAATAGACAATAGATGCAGGAGTAAGTCATTCGGCCCTTCACTTACCTTAAATATATTTTGTCTGTTTTTTGATTCCCCTAACCCTACTTGGACAAGTGCATGGATAGGAACGTTTTAGAGGGATATGGGCCAAACGCGGGGGCAGATGGGGCAAGCTTAAATGAAGGTAGACACAAAATGCTGGAGTAACTCAGCGGGAGTTACTGTAACCTTCGATTCACACCAGCATTTGCAGTTCTTTCCTACACAAAGCTTAGATGAGGCATCTTGGTCGGCATGGACAAGTTGGGCACATGGGCCTGTTCCCGTACTGCATGACTCTATTATATAATAAACAAAAATGCAATAAAGCAATAACCACAAAACTTAGTGCAAAAAAAGTCCTTTTGCCAGTGTCACTTGTGCAACCAAAGCCAGGTCACGAGACCAAGCGAAGGCTCGCCGTTTTATTTCGCTGAACACCTCCACTCAGTCCGCCTAAACCTACCCGATAATCTGGTTGCTAACCACTTTAGCTCCTGCTCCCATTCCCACACTGACCTTCTCCGCACATTGGAGGAACAGCACCTCATATTCCACTGGGGCACCTTACACCCCAGCGGTATGAACATCGACTTCTCTGATTTCAAGTAACCCTTGCTTTCCTTCTCTCTCCATCCCTCCCCCTTCCCAGTTCTCCGACCAGTCTCATTGTCTCCGACTACATTTTTTATCTCTGTTTGCTTTGTTGTTACCTTCTCCCAGCTAACAATGTTCTATTCTACTTTTTTCTTGACCAAAATTTCCTTTGCCCTGTTTTTACACCCTCACACTTCCTTATCTATGTATCTCCCTCCCACCCCCCTCGACCCAAAAAGCCACCCATTCTTTCTCTCCAGAGACGCTGCCCGAGTCATTCCAGCATTTTGTGTCTATCTGCAGTCGATAGACAATCAGCTTATAATCCGTGTTGTGTGGTGTTCAAGAGCCCAAGGGCTTGTTTCCATGCAGTGTGAGTCTATCACTGAAATATAGACGTATTCACCTTTTCTATTCCATTCACGATTTTATACTCTCTATAAGTTCACCAATGATGATTTATGAGCACAGCGTTAGCAACCCTGTTGTGCTACGGAACGTAAGAGCATCATTGTCCTGTTGTTGGTAAATATGGCAATTAAGCACTCTTGACTCTTGGCTCTTGATCATATCAGAAGCTGCTTTCAGCAATCCCCCTCCTCAGCGCCACCACAGAATGACCTTTGTAAAATGTCAATTTGCTTCCCGTTTTCCAGAGCCTCATTAACCAGAATGATGAGAGCATTTACTGTCATCTGGCACTATTTGGTTCACTCTGCCTCGAAATCCTTTAGTCAGAAGCCCGGCACTGCCCAGAGGGTCAGTAAGTGCAATTGGAGAACATCATCAATTATCTGCACTTTTAGGACATTCCATTAAGCAATTTGGCTGCTGATTGAGAACATCCAAGGGATTGGCAGCACAATCCTCATTCTCGGGCCCCCTGATGGATTGAAGGACCGTTAATTGTTCCACCATCCTGTAACGTACACTGATCCCTCTGCTTCACTGCAGCTTGTCAGGCCATATTTAACCTTCACTGAAGAGCTCAACTGCACACAAAGGATAGACAGTCAACATTTTTTTCCCACTAAACCAAAGGGTCAAGAGGTAGGAGATTCAAAGAGGAAATGCGGGATACGTTTCTTTCACAAAGAACGTGCTGCTAGAGTAGGCTTAGTTTAGTTTGGTTTAGTTTAGTTTAGAGATACAGTATCGAAACAGACCCTTCCCCACCAGGTCCATGCCGACCAGTGATAATCCATTCTCACTAGTCCAACATTTTCATCCACTCCCTGCACACTAGGGGAAACTTACTGAGCCCAATTTTACCAACAAACCTGCACATCTTTGTGATGTGGGAGGAAACCGGAGCACCCGGAGTAAACCCACGCGGCCTCAGGGAGAACGTGCAAACTCCACACAGACAGCTCCCGAAGTCGGGATGGAACCTGGATCTCTGACGCTGTGAGGCAGTGGCTATTCCACCATGCCATTCAGGTAGTGGAATCAATTACAGTTACTATAATTGAACAAGTATGGTATCTTGTGCGAAAACACAAAGTCCCAGAGGAACTCAGCGCGTCGGGCAGCATCTGGGGAGGGAATGGACAGGCAACGTTTTGGGTCAAGTCTGCAGAAGGTCCCAATCTATGATATCATCCCTCCATTCCCTCCATAGATGCTGCCTGACCCACAGAGTGTTTCTTGCATTTGTGTTTTATTATATAAAAGAGACACTTAGGCAGACACTTAAATATGCTATATCGGTGAGACCAAGCGGAGGTTGGGCGATCGTTTCGCCGAACACTTCCGCTCGGTCCGCAATAACCTAGCTGACCTCCCGGTGGCTCAGCACTTCAACTCCCCCTCCCACTCCGCCTCTGACCTCTCTGTCCTGGGTCTCCTCCATGGCCACAGCGAGCAGCACCGGAAATTGGAGGAACAGCACCTCATATTCCGTTTGGGGAGTCTGCACCCCGGGGGCATGAACATCGACTTCTCCCAATTCTGTTAGTCCTTGCTGTCTCCTCCCCTTCCTCAGCTCCCCTGCTGTCTCCTCCCACCCTCCAGCCTTCCGGCTACTCCTCCTTTTCCCTTTCTTGTCCCCACCCACCCCCACCCCTGATCAGTCTGAAGAAGGGTTTCGGCCCGAAACGTTGCCTATTTCCTTCGCTCCATAGATGCTGCTGCACCCGCTGAGTTTCTCCATCTTTTCTGTGTAACTTAAATATGCAAGATCTAGAGGGTCCCAATGCCAGTAAATGGAATTGGTGCTGTTGGGCAAGAAGGATTTGGTGGGCCGAAGGGCCTGTTTCTATGCTGTACGAATCTATTACTGTGACATATTAAAGGATTAATGCTCTCTGCCTGGCTCACCAATTATTAAGAAAAAAACATAGAAACATAGAAACATAGAAATTAGGTGCAGGAGTAGGCCATTCGGCCCTTCGAGCCTGCACCGCCATTCAATATGATCATGGCTGATCATCCAACTCAGTATCCCGTACCTGCTTTCCCTCCATACCCTCTGATCCCCTTAGCCACAAGGGCCACATCTAACTCCCTCTTAAATATAGCCAATGAACTGGCCTCGACTACCCTCTGCGGCAGAGAGTTCCAGAGATTCACCACTCTCTGTGTGAAACATTCCCAACCCATGGACAAATTGAAATTGCTACTATTTTTACATGCCATTCAAACCGAGTAAGAAACTCAAATGAAGCTGCTTCCTAGAAGTCAGCTAGTCTAATGTGTGGATTATGAGGGGGAGAAGAATTTTGCATTGCTAAATGCTATTAGTTCCAGGAAAAAGAAACACAAAGTGCTGAATTAACTCTGTGGGTCAGGCAACATCTCTGGAGAATATGGATAGGCGGCGTTTCAGGTCGGGACCCTTCTTCAGATCGAGTCTGATGCCTGAAACATCTTCTATCCATGTTCTTCAGAGATGTAGCGTGACCCACTGAGATACTCCAGCACATTGTGTTTTTCTTTGTAAACCGGCATCTGCAGTTCCTTGTGTCTCCATCAGTTCAAGGTAGACACAAAATGTTGGACGAACTCAGCGGGACAGGCAGCATCTCTGGAGAGGAAGAATGGGTGACGTTTCGGGACCGTGTCGAGACCCTTCTTCAGTCTGATGAAAAACCCCGGGCATCCCCTCCATGTAATTCTGGAGAGTCAAAAGAGCACTCGGAACAACAACCGGCTCCTATCCCTGCCCTGTAGAAAGGAGCGGTTCAGGAGATCCTTCACCCCTGCAGCCATTAGATTTTATAATTTGGACCGCTAGTCTGTAGGGGGATGCATTCTTGCAATTTTTAATTTTTAATTGTTAATTATTGGTCTTTTTAAGTATTTATTGCTCTCAGGTCGTGTCCACAGTGTATTCTATGTATTTTCTGTCTGCGTTCGTTTTGAATCTGTGGGTTTGTTGGTTGGGGGCTTCTGGACATCTGAATTTCCCTGAGGGGATCAATAAAGTATTTATTATTATTATTATTATTATTAGGGGAGTGGGCGGGACAGATAGAATGTAGTCGGAGACAGTAAGACTGGTGGGAGAACTGGGAAGAGGGAGGGGATGGACAGAGAGGGAAAGCAAGGGCTATTTGAAGTTAGAGAAGTCAATGTTCATACCGCTGGGGTGTATGCTACCCGAGCGAAATATGAGGTGCTGTTCCACCAATTTGTGCTGGGCCTCACTCTGACAATGGAGAAGGCCCAGGACAGAAAGGTCAGATTGGGAATGGGAGGGGTAGTTGAGTCTTCACAGGAAGCAGGGTGGGAAGAAGTGTAGTCTAGATAGCTATGGGAGCCAGTGTAGGTTTGTAGTAGATGTTGGTCAATAGCCTGTCTCATGTGATGGAGACGGTGAGATCCAGAAACGATAGGGAGATGTCGGAGATGGTCCAAGTGAATTTGAGTGCAGGATGGAAATTAGTGGTAAAGTTGATGAAGTCAGTGAGTTCTGCATGGGTGCAGGAGGCAGCACCGATGCAGTCATCAATGTAGCAGAGGTAGAGTTCGGGAATAGTGTAAGCCTGGAACAGTGATTGTTCGATGTACCCAACAAAGAGGCAGGCATACCTAGGGCCCATGCGAGTGCCCATAGCTACGCCTTGGGAGGAGTTGAAGGATAAGTTGTTGAGGATAAGGACCAGCTCTGCTGGGCAGAGCGGTGCATTAGTAGAAGGAAATTGGTTGGTTCCGTGGTCGAGGAAGAAACGGAAGGCTTTAAGACCTTCCTGGTGGGGGATGGAGGTGTAGAGTGACTGGACATCCATGGTAAAGATGAGGGAGTGGGGTCCTGGGAAACAGAAGTTATTGCAGATTTCAGTTCATGCCTTGAATTTGAGGTGGAAGTCTCCTTGATCCTGGGGAAGGTGAAACACGAGGTGTAGGGGAGCTGCCTCTGACCCCACCCCCTCCTGGATCTTCTCCCGAAACATTAACTCTTCCTTTTGTCCCTTCACAGATGCTGCATGGCCTGCAGAGTATTTTCAGCATTTTCTGCTTAGATTAATAATAGTTTTTCATTTTAGTTTATATACAGCACGGAAACAGGCCATTTGCCCCACTGAGTCCACACCGACCATCGATCACCTGTTCACACTAGTTCTATGCTATCTCACTTTCTCACCCACTCCCTACATGCTGGGGCAATTTTACAGAGGCCAATCCCTCACGTCTTTGGGATGTGGGAGGAAACCGAAACATTCGGAAGAAACCCATGTGGTCACGGGGAGAACGTGCAAACTCCACACATGCAGCACCCGAGGCCAGGATCAAACCTGTATCTCTGCACTCTGAGGCAGCAGCAGCTCTACCAGCTGCGTCACTGTACCACCCCATCATTGTTCCCTGTCGAGGACTGGGAGTTCAAGGGAGTCAGACAAAGATGATTAATCTTTTAATATGCCATGGTCATGATCATAGAGTCACACACACACACAGAAATAGGCATTTCGGCCCACATATCCTTGTTACCCAACAGCATTAATCCCATTTACCTGCATTAGGTTCAATTCCTTCTTAGTCCTGTCTATTTAAGTGCCTGTCTACATGTAGTAAAACACAAACACGGAGGCACTCAGCAGGCCAGACCGCAACTATGACGGATTGAAAGACACAATGTAACGGGTTGGGACGCTTCAGACTTGACCTGAAACGTCGCCTGTCCATTCCCTCCCCAGATGCTGCCTGACCAGCTGAGTTCCTCCAGCACTTTGTCTTTTGCTCAAGATTCCAGCATCTGCAGTTCATTGTGTCTTCTCAAGTGTTGTATTTGTGTTTGATTCCACAACCTCATGTGTGTGTCTTGTTCAGCAGAGACTTTGTGGGCTGAAGGGCCTGTTCCTGTCTTACCCTGTTCTACGTTCCACTTGTGGTACCACATTCCACATATCAACTGCTTTCTGTGTAAAAATCCTGCCCCTCAAATCCCCTTTATGTTCCCTACCTCTCATCCTTTAGATCCATGGGAAGAGGATTTTGACTTGGACACCATTGTGGCACAACAGTAGTTCAATCCTGACTACGGGTCCTGTCTGTATGGTGTTTGCACGTTCTCCCCATGGGTTTCCCCCGGGTGCTCTGGTTTCCTCCCACACTCCAAAAACATACAGGTTTGTAGGTTTATTGGCTTCGGTAATGCCCCTGTCTTACTTAGGAAACCTGAACGGAAACCTCTGGAGACTTTGTGCCCCACCCAAGGTTTCCTTACGGTTCCCAGAGGTTCCCGGAGGTTTTTGTCAGTCTCCCTACCGGCTTCCACTACCTGCAACCTCCGGCAACCACCTGCAACCTCCGGGGACCGGACGGAAACCTTGGGTGGGGCACAAAGTCTCCAGAGGTCCGTAAATGTTGTAAATTATCCCTAGTGCGTGTAGGTGAGTGTGGTGTACGGAGATAGCAGCTCGTACTCAGTGGGCCGAAGGGCCTCTTTCCGCACTGTATCTCTAAACAAAATAATAAACAAAACCCTGTCCATTAAATGGAGATCTCAATTAGATTGGATCCCCCCCCGGGAGGCTGGGAAAAAGTAGAACTCAAAACTGCATCAAACAGGATCAAAGAAGCAACAACTGTTACCTCAAGCCTAAGGCAGCTAAGTTATGTTGGCGTGGCAACCAGCAATGAAATGAAGAACAAACTAACATCACAGTTGACTGTCAATAAGCTCACCCAATATTAAGTCCAAAGCATCTTATTTAAGGAAACATGATAAGCAGTTTTCAACTGAACAGTGCAGCCAAATTTAAACAGCAGACAATTTGAAATTGTACTTCAATGGACCAATGTCTTGGGTTACTCATTGCACTGATGGGTCCAAGGTACAATGCTGATTTGGTAAAAACCCGATGCCACGCATTAAAATAAAAAGCATTTTATTTACTGTTTCAAAGTATCTACCCAGTAAATGGCAGTTCTTTCCTGCAGTGTTAAAGATGCACATTGATGTGCACATCAGCGTACCAGCTCTGAGATGAGGTTACTGCTCACCAGTTTAGTTTAGTTTAGAAATACAGCAAGGTTACAAGTATAGTATGGTGCAACCAAATTAAACCGATTCACGAACAGGGTGATGGGTGTGGTGAGAAATGAAGCAGGTATATCAACACGTAAGGGTCCCTTTTTCTTTATTATTTTTGTTTTTTGTCTTCTATAGGCTTTTACTCGTTCACTCCTGGACTGCACTATCTGGTAGTCTAGGGGTTTACACATCACTATACCTTTCACTTTCTCTCTTTCTCGCCTTTTCTATCTTGTTCTACTTCTTTCTTGTTAAATTTTAAATAGATGATGTACAGTAAATGTATTTTGCCATATGCCGCGGTTTATACTACTGTACATTGCTTCTAATAAAAATACAAATCTTAAAAAGAAATGCAGCATGGTAACAGGCTCGTAGGCCCATTGAGTCCACGCCGACCATCGATCACCCGTTCGCACTAGTCCTATGTTATCCTACTTTCTCAATCGCTCCCGACATACTAAGTGCAATTTACGGAGACCAAGTAACCTAGATATCATCACATCTTCGGGATTTGGGGCGAAACTGGAGCACCCATGCGATCATAGGGAGAACGTGCAAACTCCACACAGACACAGTGCCAGAGATCAGGAACGAATCTGGGTCTCTGGCAATGTGAGGCGGCAGCCTACCAGCTGCGCCACTGAGCCGTCCCAGGCTTGATGAACGAACCATTAATTCTAAACCATTAATTGTGTTTCTCTCTCCACAGATGCTGCCTAACCTATTGTGTATCCTTCACATTTTCAGTTTTTGTTTCAGATTTTCAACATCTGCAGGTTTGTCACTTTTCGATCGCTGTCCAATTGACTGCCACTCCTCCTTGGAAAGGTTTACTTGCTTCCTTTCGCCGAATGGATTTCTCTCAGACTCGCTGAATTTGTACAGTTCGAAAAAAAGTTCAGTCATCTGAAACTTTAACTTTGTTTTTCTTTCCGTTGACGCTGCCAGGATTGTATTTTCCTGACCTCATTACGAGTGATTTTTTTTTGCTGGATAACAACAAAATGATTTTATGTGGGTTTTCGTATTCATGCTTAAAATCCTTCGAAGCAGCAATAGGGTGAATGCACGGAATATTTTACCCAGGGTAGGGGAATCAAGAACCGGAAGACATAAGTTTATAGTGAGATGGGCAAAATTTAATAGGTACATGAGGGGCAACTTTTCACTCAGAGGGTGGTGGGTGTATAGAATGAGCTGCCAGAGGTAGGTGAAGCAGGTACAATTATGACACTTGGGCAGGTCTATGGACAGGAAAGAATTTGGTCAAATGCGGGCAAATGGGACTGGCTTAAATGGGCACCTAGGTTGGCATGGACGAGTTGGGATGAAAGATCTATGTCCGTGCTGATTGAATCTGCATGAATCTATACGGAAACTCTGGTCCAATAAAAGGAATGTTAAATAGATCATAGAACAGTACAGCACAGGAACAGGCCCTTTGGCCCACGGGATTCATGCTGAACATGATGTCAAGACCAGCTGTCACCTCCATGTACATAATCATGTTCATAAGTGATAGAAGCAGAATTAGGCCATTCGGCCCATTAAGTCTACTCCGCCATTCAATCATCGCTGATCTATCTCTTCCTCCTAACCCCATTCCCCTGCCTTCTCCCATTACCCCTGACACCCGTACTAATCAAGAATCTATCTGTTTATCTATATCTGCTTTAAAAATATCCACTGACTTGGCCTCTACAGCCTTCTGTCGCAAAGAATTCCACGGATTCACCACACTCTGACTAAAGAAATTCCTCCTTAACTCCTTCCTAAAGAAACGCCCTTTAATTCTGAGGCTATGACCTCTGGTCCTAGACTCTCCCACGAGTGGAAACATCCTCTCCACATCCACTCTATCCAGACCTTTCATTATTCTCTACATTTCAATGAGGTCCTCCCTCATTCTCCAGCGAGTAGAGGCCCAGTTCCGTCAAACGATCATCATAATAACCTACTCATTCCTGTAAACCTCCTCTGGACCCTCTCCAGAGCAAGCACATCCTTCCTCAGATATGGCGCCCAAAATTGTTCACATTACTCCAAATGCGGTCTGACCAGCGCCTGAAAGAGCCTCGGCATGACATCCCTGTTTTTGTTTCTAGTCCTCTTGAAATATATGCTAGCATTGCATTTGCCTTCTTTACTACCAACCCGATATGCAAATTAACTTTTTGTGAATCCTGCACCACCACTCCCAAGTCCATCTCCCTCCATTCCCATGCATGGTGTGTTTGCAGGGAAATGTACCCATTCTGCCTGGACTAAAGCATTTTCAATTCTTTATCTTAGAAACATTCAGCACAAAAAACAACAGCATCTTCTCAAGGGAAATAAGGGATGGATATTAAGTATTGGCCTCAACGATGACGCCTACATCTCTTGAGAGAATAAAATAAGTGGAAGAGGGCTGAAGGAATGCACATCCTCCTTTATAAGAGGACACAGTTATATTGTGTCCTCCTTTATAAGAGGTCACAGTTATATTGTGTTAGGAATATTGCCACATAATCTTTTCCCTGCACACACTGAGTGGGTGAAGTATGCATGCTACTTATTACTATTTGCTTGAGGTCATGTGTAAAACACTTGGACAAAATACAACCTTCGCATAAAGTTCCTGCTTCTGTGGAGGATCTGGAATTACAGCCACTTGTACAGATTGACTTTCATTTTAGCTTCAGACTTAAGACTTTAGAGATACAGTGCAGAAACGGGGCCTTCAGACCGCCGAGTCCACGCCGACCAGCGATCACGCAATACACTAAGACTATCCTACACACTAGGGACAATTTTACAAACTGCCGAAGCCAATGAACCTACTGTTGGGAGGAAACCGGAGCACCCGGAGAAAACCTAAGCGGTCACAGGGAGAACGTACAAACTCTGTACAGATGTCACCCGTAGTCAGGATCGAACTGGGTCTCTGGCGCTGTAAGGCAGCAACTCTACCATTGTGCCAATGTACCTCCCTAAATGCACTTTGTACCCAGAGCAGGGGAAACAAGAATCAGAGGAAATAAGTTGAAGGTGAGAGGGTAAAGGTTAAATAGGGACATGAGGGCAACCTTTTCACACAAAGGGCATTGAGTATAATGGAACGAGCTGCCAGGAGAGGTAGTTCAGACAGGTGTTATCACCACATTTAAAAGACAGTTGAACAGGTACATGGATTAAAAAGGTTCAGAAGGATATGGGCCATAGGCCGGTAGGTGGGACTAATGGAGATGGGGATCATGGTCGGCATGGGTAAGTTGAGCCAAAGGGCCTGTTTCTATGTTGTACAACTATGACTAGAGATTCAACATGGAATCTGGCTCTTCAGCCCACCGAGTCCATGCTGACCATCGATCACCTGTTTACACTAGTTCTATATTATCCCACTTTCTCATCCACTCCATACACACTAGGGGGGATTTACAGAGGGCCAATCAACCTACAAACCCACACATCTTTGGGATGTGGGAGAAAACTGGAGCACCCCAAAGAAACCCACGCGGGCACATGGAGAACATACAAACACCGTACAGACAGCAGCCGCAGTCAGAATCAAACTCGGGTCTCTGCTGCTGTAAGGCAGCAACTCTACCGCTGTGCCACTGTACCATGTTTTTTACACTGAAGGAAGGCCCAAATCTGAAACACATCTCCAGAGATCAGTACTCCAGTACTTTTTGTCTTTCTTTTTTGTAAACCAGCATCTGCAGTTCCTTGTTTCTACATTTTACTGCCCCACTGTGAAATCTCCTTGAGATATATTTGAGATTCCTGTGGTCAGTGGGCCGAAGGCCTATATCTTTCAATTAATCAATTAATTCTATGGTTTAAGGCTTAATGGTATAAAAATAAAATAGTACAAAAATAAATCAAGTGAATGTCTGTGCTCACCACGGCATTAAGCGCCAATCTTTAAAAGAGAAACTTGCTTCTGATCAGCCAACAACATCACTGCCCTTGTGGTTAAATGGAAATAAATCTCTTTTCAGACTTATTTTGCATAACACTTGAAATAAGATTCACCGTTTGAGCTTTATTTTCATAAAAGCAAAAAAATCCAGTTCTATGGGCCAATCACCGGCAAGTTTAGTTTGGTTTAGAGATACAGTGCGGAAACTGGCCCTTCGGCCCATTGAGTCTGCGCCAACCTGCGATCCCCGTACACTAGCAATATCCTACACACTAGGGACAATTTACAATTTTCACCGAAGCCAATTAACCTACAAATCCGTATGTCTTTAGAGGGTGGGAGGATATCGGAACTTCCGGAGAAGACGGCAGCCGTAATCAGGATCGTACACGGGTCTCTGGCGCTGTAAATCTACTGCTGCACCACCATGCCACCCTTAACTAGTGGATCCACTGCAGACGGTCCATCTTGGTCGACATGGACGGGTTGGGCCAAAGGGCCTGTTTCCACGTTGTCTGACTCTACCACTCTAATCTTACGTAAAGTGTACATTTGCTGAATATTCTCAGAGATTTGTTGCCTGTTGCATTTAGAATGCCCGGTGCATGAGTTCCAGATATAACTGCATTTACCTTAAATGGAGGTCACTGCATTTCTCATTTTGATCCTTTGCTCTGAAGATGGATTCCCCTCCCTTACTATAGCAACAGCCTCCAGGCCGCAGGCTAGGTTTGTATATTGATCTTGTCCAGATGACACGCTACTTTGTTCTTTTAGTACCCTTTAAATGTCGGCAGTGCCTCTTTAAATATCGCTGCTTTTAAATATACTCCATCCCGCGATCCCTCTGACCCTCGGTTAATGGTGCAGGGATGGTGTTCAAATTATGGCCGCTAGCTGCCCAGTTTAATGTCCTGGCACAGTGATATCTATTAGTATGTTAGAGAACACCTTAGTCAGTGCACAACAGAATGCCCCAGCATGAAAGGGGAAGGGAGTTTTATTTTTACGCCTTCCCATTCTCAGCTGTGTGCACTTAACATCTGCAGTAAACTTGTAATTATCGCACTGCAAACAGATGTTAAAAGGTGAGGCAGTGATTTGCTACAGTTTTGGCAAGGCTTTTACTGATCAATGCAGATGGTTCTTCATTCTGCCGGTACATGTTGCCCTGACGGTGAATGTAATTTTGTAAGAAGGAACTGCAGATGCCGGTTAACACCAAAGCGAGACACAAAAAAGCTGGAGTAACTGAGCGGGTCGGGCGCATGCCTGGAGGAAAGGTAGAGGTGATGCTTCGGGGTCGAGACCATTCTTTCAGACTGAGAGACAGGGGAGAGGGAAGGGAGAGATCTGAAAAGGTACATGAGAGCAAATTAATGACGGAGGTGCAAAAAGACCTGATCAAAGTCCGCAACGATGATCAAGGAAAGGAAAGGTTACCACCTTCCCTTCGATGTGGGGAAGGTGATAATGAGTAATTCAGGCAGTGAAACTAGTACGATGACTGGGGTGGGGGAGGGGCGGAAAGAGAGGGGATGCATGTATGTGGAGAGTGTCGAGTTATGCTTGTAATAAGGCTCGTACCACGACGTAAACAGAGTATACCTTTAATCTGTACAATAACAACAGCAACTGCAACAGCCTCGTGTAAGCCCAGGCCTCTCTCTCTAACTGCCCACACCCTGGGTTTTCCAGACACAACCGGTTACTGGAGCCTGGCTTCTGGCAGGGTCCTAGTGCCCCTCTGCTCAGCCTTACTCTATTATTGCATAATACCACATCTCCCTTTCTTTGAGAACAAAGGGTGGACTACCTTTGTCTCTGCAGGTCTTAAGGGGTTTATTCTGCCCTTTTGCTGGAAGACCTGTCCCTGATCTAAGCATGCAAAATAGAAATAAAATAACTTACACGTTACCATACTGTGAACTATTCTTTCAGGTTTCAGGTAAATGTAACAGGTTTACAGAACATTTTCACATCACATTTCACTCTCTCTTTTTCTTTATTGTAGAAAACAGATCAATAAATCACAAATCAAGTCTCTGCGGCTTTCTAACCTCTCTCCCACACCTAGTCCGCACAGTCTCTGTGGTGGGGCCCTCTCCGCTGGGTGATGCTGTCACTGGTGGAGCTGGGTCTGGTGGAGCTGGCTCTGGTGGAGCTGGCTCTTCTCCCACCGGTGGCTCATCAGCGTCGACTACCTCACTGTTGGTCTGCAGCGGCACCAAGTGCTGCCGGTTCCTCCTCAGTGTGCCCTGAGGCACCTGGACGATATAAGAGCGAGGTGCATTGTGTGTAGATAGCACTTTGCCCTGGACTCGTGCATCGGTGATCCACACATCCTCCCCAGGTATTAGTGGCTCCAGATTTCTCGCTCCGTGCCTCTTGTCAAAGGATCTTGCGTCGTTCCACCTCTTCTCCCTTTCTTTGGCCCCCAGCGCGTTGTAGTCAGGCAAAACTGGATTCAGCAGGGTTGGAAGGGCAGGAACTGTAGTGCGGAGGCGGCGCCCCATCAACAGCTCGGCCGGGCTATAGCCGTTCAGTAGAGGGGTTGCTCTGTAGGCCAGCAATGCAAGATATGGGTCTGACGCCTTTGTTAGCAAGTTTTTCACGGTTTGTACAGCGCGTTCCGCCTCCCCATTGCTCTGAGGAAACCTGGGGCTGCTCGTGATGTGCATAAAGCCATACTCTGCTGCAAAGGATTTAAAGTGGCTACCTGAGAACTGGGGCCCATTGTCACTTTTAAGAAATTCACAAATTCCATGACGAGCAAATATGGATTTCAGGTGCACCACCACATCTGTGGACCTTGTGGGTGATAGCAGCGCAACTTCCACATATCTTGAGAAATAATCTACGACTAATAGATAAGTCTTGTTTTTCAGCGTGAATAGGTCAGCTCCCAAGGTTTGCCAAGGCCTGTCTGGCATCTCCGTTGGCATCAGCGGCTCTTTGACGTTCCTTCGCTCTTGGATGCAGGTTCTACATTTCAGCACCATGTCATTCAGCTGGCTGCTGAGTCCTGGCCACCATACCGTCTGTTTGGCCCGGCCCCTGCACTTTGTCACCCCCAGGTGTCCTTCGTGTAGTCTCTGCAGCACATCACCTTGTAAGGCTGATGGGATGACGAGCCTCGTACCCCGCAGCAGCAGCCCATCGTGCACAGTCAGCACTGCTCTATCAGCCCAGTAATGTCTCAGCACTCCCTGCAGTTGGCTTTTGTCGGGCCAGCCGTCTGTGCAGTACTCCATCAGTTCAGAGCATGTGCTGTCTGCCTGTAGGTGCTCCCGTAGGCTGCTCAGATAATCTCCACTGACAGGAATGTTGCTGATGACAGAGTCTACATAGATGTTGGTGTCCTCTAGTAGGCTTGTGTCTGTGTGTGTTCTTGCGGCTCTCAGAGGAGCACGAGATAAGGTGTCGGCTGTCCACAGGCTTTTGCCAGGGACATGATCTACTGTATAGCTGTACCTCATGAGTCTCATCCTAAATCTTTGGATTCTTGGTGGGAGGTCATCCAAAGCTTTCCCTCCCAGCAGACTCACCAACGGCTTGTGGTCAGTTTCCAGCTCGAATGGTCTTCCCAGGATGAAACAGCTGAACCTTTCACATGCCCACGTCGCAGCCAATGCCTCCTTTTCTACTTGAGCATAGCGCTGCTCTGTTGGTGTCATTGCCCTGGACGCATATGCCACAGGTGACCACATGGCATCGCTCTTCTGCAGCAGGACTGCCCCCAGGCCAAAGGAAGAGGCATCAGCAGAGATCTTTAGAGCACTGTTTGGGTTATATAATGTGAGCACTGGTGTGGATGACAGCTCTGTTTTTAACTGATCAAAGGCGGCCTGCTGCTCTGTCCCCCAGTACCAGTGGTTCTTCTTGGACAGCAGGTCTCGTAGCACTTTGTCTTTTTCAGCCAGGTTAGGCAAGAAGCGGCCCAGCTGATTGACCATGCCCAGAAAACTCCTAAGTTCGCTGACATTTTTCGGTGCATCCAACTCTTGTACTGCTCTCGTCTTCTCTGGATCTGGCTTCACTCCATCTGCTGAAATTACATGACCCAGGAATCTGACTGTGTGGCGTGTGAGCTCACATTTGTCCATGTTGAGCGTAATGCCGGCCTTTTGTGCCTTCTCTAGCACCGCATGTAGCCGCACATCATGCTCCTCCTGCGTCTGTCCCCAGACCAGGATGTCATCCATATGACACAGTACCCCCTCCAGGCCACCGGTCACTTCTGTCATCATCATCCTTTGAAAGTGCTCGGGGGCTGATGCTATGCCAAAGGGTAGACGGTTAAAATAGTAGCGCCCAAAAGGCGTGATGAAGGTGGTGTATTTGGCAGACTCTTTTGTCAATGGTACTTGCCAAAAGCCCATGTTGGCATCTAATTTGCTGAATACTGTTGCCCCAGCTAGCATGCCCAGAGTGTGCTCGACAGAAGGTAGGATAAACTTTTCTCTGCATACTGATCCATTCATCATTGTGAAGTCCACACAAATGCGAACATCACCTGTTTTTTTCGGCACCACCACCATCCCGGCACACCAATCAGTCGGCTCCTCAATCTTGGTGATTACGCCCATCTTCTCCATACGGTCTATCTCCTCCTTCACTTTTCCCATAAGCGGCAGAGGGACTCTGCGTGGCGTGTGGAGAGAGAAGGGCACAGCCTCTGGCTTCAATTTAATTGAGTATGGCCTCCGAACAAGACCCAAGCCGCTACACAGCTTCGGATATTGTTGTCTCACAGATTCCAAGGTGATGCCGTCAACCCTGCACACAAGCTGAAGCCTTTCTATGGCAGGTCTTCCCAACAGTGCAGTGTGGAGGTCTTCTACTACATAAATGTCCTCTATGGCTGTCTTGTTGCCTCTGCGCAGTGTTTCTCTGGCTACGCCCAGGACAGAGAGTGCATTGCCCCCTGGCCCAAACAATGGGCGTGTCGACACTGCCAGGCACTTCACATCATGCCCCCCCGTAATGTCATGGTACACCTCCGCTGGCATGGCGGTCACATCAGCACCAGTATCTATTTTAAAGCACACTTTTTGTTGTCTGACTTGTAGCTGCACCGTCCATGGGTCTTTTCCAGCATCCACGGATCCCAGGAAAAAGCTCTCTTCTTCCTCTGTAGTGACAGCATTGAGAGATTTTGCACTGTTTCTGCACACTTTGCCATAATGTCCCTTTTTGCCACAGTTGTGACACGCAGCATCTTTAGCAGGGCATTCCAATTTTCCATGCGAGGGCATTTTTCCACATCTATAACAGGCCTTTAAACCTGGCTGTGGCTGTGTATTAAATTTATTTTTGCCTGGTGTTTGTGCTTGTGGCTGAGGCTTTGAGGGAAATTTGGGTTTTCTGTAGCTTTTATCATGCACAGCATCAACATTTGAGCACTTGCTAGCACTGCTATTTTCTCCTCTTAAGTCAAACCGCTGTCGTCTAACTTCTTCAGACTGCCTTGTCTTTGTTATAGCAGTTTCAAGGGTTAGGTCTCTGTCTAGCTGTAGCTTTTCGGACAATGAGACGTTTCTCAGCCCAACCACTAACCTGTCGCGGATCAGCTCGTTCTGTAACTGTCCATAGTTGCAGTGTTCGGCTAATCCGTATAGAGCAGTGATGAAGGAATCCACCGTTTCTCCTGGCAGTTGCACACGCTGATTGAACTTGGCTCTTTCATAGATAACATTCTTTTTAGGCACAAAAAATGCATCAAAGCCTGCCTTGACATCCGTGTACACCCTCCTCTCATCTGCAGTTAGCGTTAGCCCCTTTAGCACATCATCTGCTTCATCGCCCATGCAATACACTAGCGTGTTCACCTGGTTTTCTGCCGACGTCGCGTTTAAATTGCTTGCAAGCCTGAAGCGGTCGAATCTCCTGATCCAACGCTCCCATTCTTGAGGCTTGGTAAAATCGAATGGCTCTGGAGGTTGTATTGTGAACGTAGCAGTTGGTGTAGGTTGCGCCATATCTGCCAGCTCGTCTCCTATTTCCCGCCAAAACGATACACCGTCCTCTTCTTCTTTATTTATTTTCTTGCTTACAAGTCTCCCAGTTCTGGCACCATGTCGAGTTATGCTTGTAATAAGGCTCGTACCACGACGTAAACAGAGTATACCTTTAATCTGTACAATAACAACAGCAACTGCAACAGCCTCGTGTAAGCCCAGGCCTCTCTCTCTAACTGCCCACACCCTGGGTTTTCCAGACACAACCGGTTACTGGAGCCTGGCTTCTGGCAGGGTCCTAGTGCCCCTCTGCTCAGCCTTACTCTATTATTGCATAATACCACAGAGAGGGAAAGATAGATCAGCCGTGATTGAATGGCAGAGTAGACTTGATAGGCTGAATGGTCTAATTCTGCTCCTATAACATGAATTTATGAACTTGTATACACAGGCCCTTCAGCCCATCGATCACTCATCCACACTAGTTCTATGTCAACCAGCTTTCACATCCACTCCCTGCACAACTTACAGAGGACAATTAACATACAAACCCGCACGTCTTTGGGATGTGGGAGGGAACCGGAGCATCCGGAAAAAACCCTTGTGGTCACAAGGAGAACATGCTAACTCCACACAGACAGCACAGGATGGAACCCGGGTCTCTGACACAGTGAGGCAGCAGTTCTACCAGCTGTGCCACTTTGCCACCTTACTTCATGCCACAGCATTAATCTCCAGCTTTTCACTACAAATTGTATTTAATTTGAGCATTATACTGTGTACTATGTGGATATTGTGTACGATGTGATCACAGATCTCGAAGACACACAGGTTGAAAGTAACCTGTGGTGGGACGGTTATATTCTACCTGTGTCTTCCAGATCTGTGATCGCAGGGTAAACAACATCCAATATCTACTCTGCCTTGGAAAGACCCAGTTTAGAAGCAGCTGGAAGAGCCGCTGTCTTACAGCGTCAGATACCCGGGTTCAACCCTGACCATGTGTGTGGAGTCTGTGTGGAGTTTGCACGTTCTCCCTGTGACCACATGGGTTTCTTCTGGGTGCTCTGGCTTCCTCCCACATTTCAAAGACATGTAGATTTCTCGGTTAACTGGTTTATGTGAATTGTCCCCAGTGTGTGGGATAGAATTATGAGTGGCGTGGACTCACTGGGCCGAAGGGCCTGATTCCATGCTGTTTCAGTTTAGTTAACGGTCACGTGTGCCGAGGTACAGTGAAAAGCTGTTGTTGTGTGTTATCCAGTCAGCAGAAAGACAATACATGATTACAATTGATCCATTTACAGTGCATAGATACATGATAAGGGAATAACGTTTGGAGGCTTGAAAGGCGTGGGGAAGATGCCATTTGATAGTCTCTCCTCAGTGACAGATCAATCGCTAGTCTGTCTCCTGTGGTGGACAGTAGATAGACTATTGACTGATGTCTACTACAAATGTACTGACTCCTACAGTTATCTGGACTACACTTCCTCTCCCCTGCCTCTTGCAATGACATATCCCCTACTCCCAATTGCTCCATCTCCACCACATCTCACCCAAGATGAGGATTCTAATACATCCGAGGTGTCCTCTTTCTTTTCCCCTCTGCAATGGATCGTTCACCCGTGTCTCCTTTGCGTCCTGTACTGTTCTCTCTCCCTCTCCCCCCATAGATGGAACAAGGATAGAGTCCCCTTACCTCGCCTTTCACCCCAGCAGCCTCCATATACAACACATCGTCCACTTTCCAACCCCTCTCACCATCAGTCTGAAGGAGGGTCCCGACATTAAGCAGTCACCTATCCCTGTTCTCCACAGATGCTGCCTGACCTGCTGAGTTATTCCAACACTTTGTGTTTTTGCAAGTAAGAGTCTCACTGTTTCATTGTCGATACTTATGACAGTGAAACATTTTTGACTCTTGATCCCAGAACTATCTTTCTCCCAGTCTGCCAATACAAAGGGCAGGAAACTTAGTGGAGCAAATTGGACATGGAATGATAATATCTTGACAAAAGGATATCAGGATTAATGACATCGTAAAGAGAGTTGGACACGAACCAAGACCCCTCTCTTGCATGGAAACAATTGGATCATCTCAGGAAAAAATGTCCGATTCAGCACAGACACGGATGAAATCCGAGAACTAGTTGATCTGTATGGATTATTGTCACACCATGCATACACTCTGAGTCAAGTATATATTTTCCTGGGTCTTCATTAATGCAAAGAAATTAAATTTACATGTGACAGTAAACTAAACTCAAACTGATTTGATGCAATACCTAGGAGAAGCTAATGAATCTAAAATGAATCCAGCAATACTAATCCAGAGTAGTTAAGGACCTAACGCAATGGCTGATATTGTCCACTGTAGTCTCAAACCAACTGCAGCGCAGCACAGTGCCGCAGCTGATAGAGCTGCTGCCTCATAGTACCAGAGACCCGGCTCGATCTTGACCTCCGTGTGTGTTTCCTCTGGGTGCTCTGGTTTCCTCCCATATCCCAACGATGCATGGGTTTGTAGCTTAAAGAAACATAGAAATATAGAACATAGAAAAATAGGCGCAGGAGTAGGCCATTCGGCCCATTGAGCTAGCACCGCCATTCAACATGATCATGGCTGATCATCCTAAATCGGTATCCCGTTCCTGCTTTTTCCCCCATATCCCTTAATTCCGTAGATTCTAATGAGATAGATAGATTCTTGATAAGTGTGGGGGTCCGGGGTTATGGGGAGAAGGCAGGTGAATGGGGTGAGGAGGGAGGAGTACATCAGCCATGATTGAATGCTGGAGTAGACTTGATCTTATTTATATAATCTTATTTATATAGCACATTTTTAGTCAACTTGCATTGACCCCAAAGTGCTTCATACTTCTACTTATTGATGGGCTGAATACTTCATACTTCATACTTCATACTTCATACTTATTGATGGGCTGAATGGCCAAATTCTCCTGCTAACCCATATGGCCACTGTAGGACCTTAATTAGCCGCTGTAAAACTGTGCTTTATGTACAGGGAGTGGATGAAAGTGGGATTATATAGACAAAGTGTGAACTCCACTATTGTATCGGCCTCCACCACTACCCTTGGCAATGCAGTCCAGGCCCCCACTAACTCTGTGTAAAAAAATCTTCCCCCATGTGTTATCTGCTGTCAACGTGTCCATGATATGTTTAAAATTCTGTCGTCCTCCCTCATTTTTGAGTTCATGTTGCGATTTCTTTCCGTTCATATTTGTTCCATTTGCTTTCAATGTTTCCCATTTCAAACCTTGCTTCGCTTTCTTGTTAACTTGCACCATCTTGAAAGTGATCTTTGGAATCTTTCCTCTCTCCATGCCTAATTTGCCGAGCAACTGCTTCAGATAATATTGCTTGCAACCATTTCCCCTCATGTACTGTATATCTCCTACTGTGGGCTGTCGTGACCATTTCACCGGAAAAAAAAAAGTATGAGGTAATATTGTTTAATAGGAAAACTGTGGGGAGAAAACACTAGCGGGCCGGCACAGTTGTAAAGGGAGTGCCAAAAACAGGGAAATTGTGGGGGTGTTTGAGCTCAAAGTAGTTTAAGGATATGGCGTCCTAACGGTTTATAAATAGAGAGATATACAAGCAAAATACTGCAGAAATGTTCTCAGCCTGAAGAAGGGTCCCGACCCGAAACGTTGTCTGCCCATTCCCTCCACAGATCCTCCTGAGCTCCTCCAATACTTTGCATTTTGCTGAAGATTGCAGTGTCGACTGTTTCTTGTGTCTCAATATAAAAGTAAGTCTGATTAGTATGATCCCAGATGCAGTGTTGTGTACAATTCCTGGCACTAGGCCTTAGGAGGTTTATGGAAGTTCAGGAGAGGAAACAAAAGTGTGTAAGGATCTGTGGCCGAGGGATTATGGTAACGTGGGTGGACTGAAGAAGTTGGGTTTTTGAGACGGGGAAACGTTTAAACCCAATGAAACATATTTGTCTGGAAGGAGATTGCAATATCGAATTAGAAAGGGAAAGGCAGTACGCTAAACATACCCTGCAAAACAGCAGAAAAATAATGCTTCTTGTGAAGATGGCATCCATCATTGTGTAGAAGGGATTTCAAAAGACATTTGACTGAGATATTTAAAACCATGACACATTTAGATAGATAAATACAGGGCAAATATTTCTTATGTCTAAAAGACTAGAGGACACAGATTTAAAGGGATTCTGCTTCTATAACTTATGAACTTACGAACATAATGTTATGAGAAATTATCATAGTCACATACTACTGAACCAGGCCCCTCAGCCCATCATATCGATGTTGACCATCAGACCCCCACCTAAATTAGTATTAGAGATACAGAGGGGATACAGACCCTTCGGCCCATTGAGTCCACGCCAACCAGCAACCACCCATTCACTGATTCTATCCTGCACACTAGGGACAAGTTGTACAGTGGTTAATTAATCGACAAACCTGCATGCCTTTAGAATGTGGGAGGAAACCTGAGCACCCGGGAGAAACCCATGTGGTCCCAGGGAGAACGTGCAAACTCCGCGCAGGCAGCACCCGTAGTGAGGAGCGAACTTGGGTGTCTGGTGCTGCAAATCTCCACTGCTGTGTCACTGTCTTGCCAAATTCTATAGTCTTTTAGTCACTGGAAACAGATTCTCTTTATTATGGATTGAGTGATTGAAAGGTACAGCATTGAAACAGGCACTTCAGCTCAAGAGTCCACTCCGACCATCGATCACCTGTTCACACTAGTTCCGTGTTATCCACCTTTTCATCCCCCCCCCCCCCACACACTAGGGGCAATTTACAGAGGTCAATTGGACTCCCAACCATAAATTTTTGGGATGTGGGAGGAAACCGGAGCACCTGGAGGAAACCCACAAGGTCACAGGGAGGACGTGCAAACTCCACACCGCCAGTGGCCGAGGTGAGGAACAAACCAGGGTCTCTGGTGCTGTGAGGGTGCCTGTCTAGCAGTTGCGTCACTGAGCCACCTACCTTGGTACATAGTCTTCCATGCCTATGTGATTGCTGATCAATCTTCCCCCATGTACTGTTCTATGTTCTATGTCTAATGGAGCATGATATCACCTGCCATGTGAGAGCAGAACAATACACCTAGCCAGCATTAACTTGATGGGTCAAATGTCCTCCCTCAACTCAATGCTGTTCTGTAATTCTAAAGCACTACGAAACTCTCCCAAGACACTGAAGTATGTGAAATGCTGAAATCGTTGCTGCCTATCTTATTTTTAGGTGTATTGTTCTGCTCTCACATGGCAGGTGATATCATGCTCCATTAGACATAGAACATAGAACAGTACAGCACAGGAACGGGCCCTTCGGCCCACAATGTCTGTGCTGAACACAACGCCAAGTTAAACTAATCTCATCTGCCTGTATAAGATCCATACCCCTCCATTCCCTTCACTTCCACGTGCCTATCTTAAGCACCATTATCATATCAGCCTCCACCACCACTCCTGGCAACCCATTCCAGGTCCCCACTCTCTGTGTAAGAAAACTTCCCCCGCACATCTCCATTAAACTTTGCCCCTCTCACCTTACAGCTATGCCCTCTAGTGTTAGGCATTGCCACCCTGAGGAAGTAGGCTCTGACTATTTACCCCAGCTAGGCCTCTCATCATTTTATATACTTCTATCAGGTCTCCCTTCAACCTCCGACCTTCCAGAGAGAAATGTCCAACACTCCATTCTGGGACAATAAAGTAGGAACTTTCTGGAGGAGAAGTCATATGGTCATGTGATTGGAGCAGTATTAGGTCATTTGGCCCATCAAGTCTACTCTGACATTCAGTCACGGCTGATCTATCTCTCCCTCCTAACAACATTCTCCACCTGTACTAATCAAGAGTCTATCTGTCCCTGCATTAAAAATATCGATTGACTTGGCCTCCAAAGAATCCCACATTGATCACCCTCTGACTGAAGAAATTCCCACTCATCTCCTTCCCAAAGGAACGTCCTTTAAATCTGAATTCTGAAATAGGGGTGTGGTGGCCAAAGCTTCTTGTCGTTGTTGGCAGGGTGTGCAGTCGGGTGTGGGGGGGGGGGGGGGGGGGGGGGGTGATGATGTGTTGCTGTGGAGGGCTGGGCAATCCATGCTAAGACTATCACCACCGATGTGCGTGACAACAGAGGCCCAATAAAGAGCCAGCAAAGACAGACTGAATGACCGAGGAGAGCTTTCTGTCGTTTAGGATTCCACGGCTGACGAGAGAAATGGAAAATGAGCCGTAAACATCCAAATTCCGCTCCCTTGATGGATCTGGCAGAAGAGCTATGCTCACTATTCTGGCTTGAATAAAACTTTGGTCTCGGGGGTAAAGAGGAAATGTTCTAACACCCAGACTTCTATTGGAAAGTGTAAAATCTATGTCGTGATGTTATAGTTGTCTCACAGCTGAAATAATATTTGTGTTGCAGGGAAGGAGAAGAGAACTTACATTTCCCCGTGTTAAATCTGAAGCCGCATGTGAGCCCTGTACACAAGGAGAAATTTCTTGCTTGCAAGTAAGACGTTTCTGACAATATTTCGGCTGTCAAGTCCCCTGTGTGCAAACCATCTCTGTTGCTCCAATTTGGAAATTCTTCTCCACCAGTGTAATGTGAATGGCCCTGAGATACAATTACAATGCTCCATGGGTGATTTAAAATAATCAGAACTATTCTACACTCTGTGTAGCAAGGAACTGCAGATGCTTCTTCTTCTTGCGTATGGCGTGCACAGCCTAAAGTTGTAGGACAACTTGTTCGATTTGATCTTATTTGATTGTGCACACCAGGTTGATTGCATTTGTCAAAACAGAGTTGGTTGAGGTGAAGGTTGCAATCTCCCACCCTCCAGATGCTGGTTTACATTGAAGATAGACACAAAAAGCTGGAGTAACTCAGCGGGACAGGCAGCATCTCTGGAGAGAAGGAATGGGTGACGCTTCGGGCCGAGACCCTTCTTTGAACTTCAAGGGTGTCGGCCCGAAACGCCACCCATTCTTTCTATCCAGAGATGCTGGCTGTCCCGCTGAGTTACTCCAGCTTTTTGTATCTATTTTCAGGACTATTCTGTGTTGCTTGAAATCTTTGAGAAAGTTGAACATTACTCCATGTATGTTTTAAAATGGTCAGGAATATTCAGTGTTGCCTGAAAGCTTTGCACCAGTCTTTGGCAGTAAGGAACGTTCAACATATTAGTTATTATTGCAACTGTGACTGAAGTACATGTACTGTGAAGACCAAAACACGATAACTCATCGCTCTTTAAGATTTTAAGCAATACTGATCGCCATTCTTCAGGTTCACATTTGCTTCATTTCGGGCAACACAGTGACAGAGCTGGTAAAGCTGCTGCTTCTCAACACCAAAGACCAGGGTGCGATCCTGACCTCGGATGCTGTCTGTGAGGAGTTTACACATTCTCCTCCCTGTGACCGCGTGGGTTTTCTCCGAGTGTTCTGGTTTCCTCCCACATCCCAAAGATGTGCGGGTTTACAGGTTAATAGGCCCCCTGTAAAATTGACCCTAGTGTGTAGGGAGTGGATGAGAAAACGGAATAAACTATAACCAGAGCAGATGATCAATGGTTGGTGTGGACTCAGTGAGCTGAAAGTCTGTTTTCATGCTGTGTCACTAAACTAAACTAAACTAAACTAAGAAGTCTTCTTCTTGCGTATGACATGCACAGCCTGGAGTTGCAGGTCAACTTGTTCTATTTGATGGTACACAAAAAAGCTGGAGATACTCAGCGGGTGCAGCAGCATCTATGGAGCGAAGGAAATAGGCAACGTTTCGGGCCGAAACCCTCCTTCAGAACCCTTGTTCCATTTGATGTTTTTTTGTGCACGTCGGGTTGATTGCATTCGTTGAACCAGGGCGGACCACGTGAAGGTTGCAATCTCCCACCCAAACTAAGAAGTAGAAACAAAGAACTACAGATGCTGATTTACAAAAAAAGACACAAGTTGCTGGAATAACTCAACGGGTCAGGCAGCATCGCTGTGGAAGATGGATAGATGACGTTTGTTGGGACTAAAGGGCCTGTCCCACTTGGGTGTTATTTGCGTGTCACGCAGGTGGCACGTGAGGATTTTGAGCATCCCAAAATCCTGGGGCGCCGCACGCTACCGCACGTCACTGCAAACGCCAGCACACCTCACCACGCACTATGTGCGTGTCATGCGAGCATCACGACGTGCCAACCAATTTTTAAGATGTTGCATAAATGACGCGCACATGATGCCCAAGTGAGACAGGCCCTAAACTCAGGATTATAAATGGATTAATCCTATGATACACAGAACAGTTCAATGTTATCGTTGGGTAGGGTCTGTGCCTGTCATGCTGTTGAATGGGCGAACGAGATTGTTTGCACGGGCTTCAGCAGGCTGAGGTTTCTCAACAACATTCATCGCTGCGCTTCTGTGGTTTTACCTGCTTCGATAGACTTGGGGTCTTGTCGCAGGGTCTCCCACTGACAGTTTCAGAGCAAAACAAAAACCACACGTTCTGGAGTTTGCACATCCTCTGCTGCTCACTCTCCTCTCACAAGCCATGTGACACAACCTATTTTTTAAACCGTCGACACGCTCCAATGAATTGAGCAGAGATAGGATGCAATGTTTTGATTTGCAAAGGCAAAATCTAGGGCACAGCCATCTGCTCGAATGCCTGAATCGAGAAACTCACTGCGTGCAGGTGTCTCCGATGATGCAGCGTACCTCCCTCTGTGATTCCCTGTGTGGTGAGCTTCTGATCTCAACTGAAGCATTTCGCTGTAGCACAAGTACATCATGTTTCCCTGAAAATGGGGCCGCAGGTAAATAGGGCGCTGAGGGAGGCTGTTGGCACGCTAGCCTTCATCAGACAGGGGAGTTGAGCATAGAAGATGGGACGTTATGTCAACTCTACAAGGGCTGCATGCAGAGTAACGTGTTCAGTTTTGGCCACCACATTACAGGAAAGAAATGCCATTAATCCGGGAAGATTCACAAGGATGTCAAGAGTCAAGAGTATTTTATTGTCATAAGTTTCGAAACGGAACAATGAAATTCTTACTTGCAGCATCGCAACAGATATGTACATGGAAGTCTCTAATGCCCATAATAACCAACAAAACTAAAGTAAAATGTCTGAGGAAGGGTCTCGACTCGAAATGTCACCCATTCCTTCTCTCCAAAGATGCTGCCTGTCCTGCTGAGTTACTCCAGTTTTTTGTGTCTATCTTCATTTTAAACCAGCATCTGCAGTTCCTTCCTACACAAACATTCAGTATATATGTTTACATCTAAAAAGTCAGTCCTCAAGAACCAGAGATTTTGGGAGAGGTTGGATTATAATTCCTTGGAGTGTAGGAGGCTGAGGAGAGATCTTTTGGAAGCATATGAAATCTCTGGTGCTGTGAGGCAGCAACTCTACCACTGTGCCGCATCTTAAATGTCACTATACTATCTACTTCAACCACCACCTTCATCACCATGTACACTAACACTAGCCTAGACGTCAGGGACAATAGACAATAGACAATAGGTGCAGGAGTAGGCCATTTCGGCCCTTCGAGCTAGCACCGCCATTCAATGTGATCATAGCTGATCGTCCCCAATCAGTACCCCGTTCCTGCCTTCTCCCCATATCCCCTGACTCCGCTATCTTTAAGAGCCCTATCTAGCTCTCACAGCCATGATCACATTGAATGGCGGTGCTGGCCCGAAAGGCCGAATGGCTTACGCATTCACCTATTGGCTATTGTCTATTGACCATTCAGAAGACTGAAAACAGAGGGGAAGAATTTTGTGTTTCGCTCAAGAATCCAGCATCTGCAGTTCCCTGTTTCTCTCCTTTTCCCGCTCATGGATGGGGTTTCATAGGCTATAAAAACATTTCTTGCTTGTGATTTGAGCATCAGCACTTGTTGGAAACAAATTGATTGTGCACACAGATTCCCTGCAATCCTTTACTGACTGAGATCACATCCTCTGAATGACTTCATCTTTCTGTTTGGTTGATGGACTGATGTCTGAGATTCCTTTCGCTGCTTGTTATGACAATAGACAATAGACAATAGACAATAGACAATAGGTGCAGGAGGAGGCCATTCGGCCCTTCGTTGTCCCCTCAAGTACGTGCAACCATTTCCCCTCTCTGTGAGAACTTTCAGACGCAAACCGACTTATGGAGCATCCTTTTTTATGGCGTTTCCTTGTGATGGAATTTGTACAGTTCATTCCGTTGACATTTTTATATCCTTGGATTTGTTGCTGCATTTTTACGATTAATATTAGCCTGTGTCCTGTAAAGAAAGACTGAACTTTCATCGACATCTGTAGAGTGCGCCAATATTCTTCACCAGCCACACATTATGTCTGTGGGCACAGGGGCAGTGTGGATCTACAACAAAAATGAGGTCAATGTTCAGTTGACCAATTTTTTGAAGGTACAAAACAAAGTGCTGGTGGAACTCAATGTGTCAGGGAGCACCTGCTGAGAAAAATGGATAGATGACAGGTCGGGTCGTGGCCTTTCTACAGGCTGGTGTAATAGAAGGGAGATAGCTGGAGAGAATTCTGAGATCTTGACCTTTAAATATCCCATTTCCCTGTGTTCATAAGACCATAAGAGATAGTAGAATAAGGCCATTCGGCCCATCAGGTATACTCTGCCATTCGATCATGGCTGATCAATCTCTCCCTCCTAACCCCATTCTCCTGCCTTCTCCCCATAACCTCTGACACCCGTACTAATCAAGAATCTATCTATCTCTGCCTTAAATATATCCACTGACGGCCTCCACAGGCTTCTGTGGCAAAGATTCCACAGATTCACCACCTTCTGACTAAAGAAATTCCTCCTCATCTCCGTCCTAAAAGAATGTCCTTTAATTCTGAAGTGATGATGTTATCCCACTTTCTCATCCACTCCCCACACACTCGAGGCAATTTCTAGAGGCTAATTAACTTACAAACCCGCACGCCTATGGGAAGCGGCCCCAACATCAGGGACAATTTTACACAAGCCAATTATCCTACAAACCCACACGTCTTAGGGATGTGGGAGGCAACCGTGGCACCTGGAGAAAAAACCCACGTGGTCACAGGGAGATCGTGCAACCTCCACACAGACAGCACCCGCGGTCAGGAATTGAACCCCGGTCTTCGGCGCTGTGTGAGGCAGCAGCTCTACCCGCTGCGCCACTGTGCTGCAATCGACCAATGTGCCAGCACAACGCAGGCATTTCTTCTGACCCAGCAGCACACTTTTTGACACGGCTAGCCGACAATACTTGCAAAAGACCTGCAGCTGGGCTCCTTAACCTTCAGTTTACAGACTGAATGATCACAAAGCACCTCTTCAAACAAATGCAAAGCACAAACTGCTGGAGGAACTCAGCAGGCCCTTGTGCCTCCTCTCGAGCCAAAGTGTTGCCAGGTATCACGTCTTGCGTGTAAGACTGAAAAAATGAATCGGATGAAAGTCGATTTGAAAGACAGACAGAAGAGAAGCAAAGTTTGAGGAGATTGATGGTCAAGGAGGCAAAACGTGATGATTTTGAATTGGACGGAGGTTTAATGCTGTTGGAATCATGGTAGAAGTAAAAATATGTGGGCGATCAACTCTTCTTGTTTGAAATGTGAGAGATTTTCAGAAAAGGTATAAGAGGCAAAATAGGGTGGACAGTCATAACCTTTATCCCAATGTGGAAATGTCAAATACTAGAGGGCTTTGCTTTAAGGTGAGAGGGGAAAATTTAAAGGAGATTGCGATGTAATTTTTTTTACACAGAGAGTGGTTGATGCCTGGAATGTGGTGGTGAAGTCAGATAGCCTTTCAGATGGACTTAGTGATATGCAGGGAATGGAGGGGTACATTGATGAAGAAGGGTTTCGGCCTGAAACGTTGCCTATTTCCTTTGCTTCATAGATGCTGCCTCACCCGCTGAGTTTCTCCAGCACTTTTGTCTACCGGAGGGATACATATCATGTGCAGGCAGAAGAGATTAGTTTAATGTGGCATCATTTTCAGCACAGACATCGTGGGCTGAAGGGTCTGTTTCTGTGCTGTACTGTTCTATATTCTATAATCTAAAATAAAGTAGACGAACTAAAATGAAACTGACATCAAAACGAACTTACTCAGGTAGAAGGAGAGGAAAATCTAGCAATGATGGCAACACAGTGGCACGGCCTTACAGCGCCAGAGACCAGGGTTCGATCCTGACTCCGGGTGCTGTTTGAGCAGAGTTTGTACGTTCTCCCTGTGACCGCGTGGGTTTTCTCCAGGTTCTCCAGTTTCCCCCGACACTCCAAAGACGTACAAGTGTATAGGTTAATTGGCTTCGGGAAAATTTGTAAATTGTCCCCAGGGTGTGGTATAGTGGCTAGTGTACGGGGATCGCTGTTTTTGCGTGGACCCGTTTGGCTGAAAGGCCTGTTTCCACCCCGTATCTCTGAGGTCGAGAATCTAAAGAAGCAACAGTGATTTTTTTTTTAACAGGGCATTAAAATTGGAAAGACCCGATAACCGTTACAGTACAAGGAAAAATAGCACAATGATCCTTTTAGCAGAGATTTGGCTCAAAACAAAGAATTTCCCAGAGCTTTGGATTTCAGGTTTTAAATTGTTCAGCAGAGATACATCAAGTAAGATCATTGATGTTTGAGAGCTTGTGATTTTGCCAGGCAAACAGAGCGAGATATGATTGGGAGTAGGAAGCTTCAGGTGGAACGTATAGCAATGAGGCTAAAAGAGTTAAGAGCTCAGAGATTATGTCACACACAGATATGAATGCTCATATTATTATGTTTGATATTTATGATAGAGTCATAGAGTCATCCAGTGTCATCAACATGTCCCATCTACACTAGTCTCACCTACCAGTGTTTGTCCCACATCCCTTTTAACCTATACTTCCCTCTGTTCAGTTCTAGGCACCATGTTATAGGAAAGATGTTGGCAAGCTGGAAAGGGTACAGAGAAGCTTTACAAAGATGTTGCCAGGTCTAGAGGGTCTGAGCTATAGGGAGAGGTAGAGTAGGCTGGGACTCTATTCCTTGGAGCGCAGGAGGGTGAGGGGTGCTCTTATTGAGGTGTATAAGATCATGGGAGGAATAGATCTGGAGTAGGTGAACCGAGGACCAGACAACATAGGTTTAAGGTGAAGGGAAAAATTTAATAGGAATCGTAGGGGTAACTTTTTCACACATAGGGTGGTGGGTGTATGGAACAAGCTGACAGAGGAGGTAGTTGAGGCTGGGACTATCCCAACATTTAAGGAACAGTTAGACAGGTACATGGATAGGACAATTTTGGAGGGATATGGACCAAACGCGGTCAGGTGGGACAAGTGTATCTAGGCCATGTTAGCCGGTGTGGGCAAGTTGGGCTGGGGGGCCTGCTTCCACTATGACTCTATCCATGTACCTGTTTAAATATTTCTTAAACATTGCAATAGCACCTGCCTCAACTACCTCCTCCGGCAGCTGGTTCCATACACACACCACCATTTGTGTGAAAAAGTTACGCCTCAGGTTCCTATTAAATCTTTCCCCCTCACCATAAACACATGTCCTCCGGCTCTCGATTCCCCTACTCTGGGCAAGAGTCCCTATGCGTTTACCCGATCTATTCCTCTGGCCCACTGAGTTACTCCAGCACTTTGTGTTTACTTCAGTTTAGTTCAGTTTATTATTGTCGCGTGTACCAGTGGAAGCTTTTGTTTGTGTGCCATTCCAGTCAAAGTGACTGGGGTGAGACTGGTCCTTGATTATGCTGGTGGCCTTACCAAGGCACAAGATGTTCTACATAAGATATGCAAGAAGGAACTACAGATGTTGGTTTAAACTGAAGATAGACACAAAAAGCTGGAGTAACTCAGCGGACCAGGCAGCATCTCTGGAGAGAAGGAATGGGTAACATTTTGGGTCGAGACTTCTGAGGAAGGGTCTTGACCCGAAAAGTCACCCATTCCTTTTCTCCACAGATGCTGTCTGTCCCGCTGATTTACTCCAGCTTTTTGTGTCTATCTTCGGTTCTACACAAGATTTCAGCTTCTGCCTATTCCTTCTGCCTCTAGTCTTCATTTTTCATCTTTTCTATTTGAATGAATGAATGAATAAGTTTAATGGCCAAGTAATCACATACAAGGAATTTGCCTTTGTGCTCCGCCCACAAGTGACAATAACTTACAGTAACAGTTAGCAATGACACATAAAACATAAAACATTAATAATAAAACATTATTGATTAAACATGTGAATGAAATAAAATACCAGAGCAAAAGGAGGCTACAGATTTTTGGTTATTGTGTAGAGCTACTACACGTGGAAAAAAAGTTGTTTTTATGTCTGGCTGTGGCAGCTTTGACAGTCCGGAGTCGCCTTCCAGAGGGAAGTGATTCAAAGAGTCATATGATGGCCGTATAGAATTGGACCATCATTGCCTGAGGCAGATTGTGCTTCCTCACCTGCCGCAGGAAGTACATCCTCTGTTGTGACTTTTTGACTGTGGAGTTGATGGTAGCCCCCCATTTGCTAATTTTCCTGAAGGCACAGGCCTTTTGGCAGCATGCAAGCCTAAAGCAATAGCCACCTTTAACAGCTCTCTCCCAAGTGCCGCCTTCACGTGTGGTAACATCACAAGTGACACACATCACATCCTCATTCAATTTTCTCTGCAAGGTGATCAGAAACAAGAAATCTATCTCACTCCCAATCCACAGAAGCAACGAGACCAATTTGAACTCCTGAACCTCTACCCTAGTTGAGGGTCTTAAACCTATCTAGATTAAGACTTGTATCTCTACCAGTGGGTAGATTGAACCACTGAGATATCACAGATACTAATGTATCTACTTATTAACAACCTCGAGCTGAATCACACATTGTATGAAAGTGGGTAGGTGAGCAGGGGGTTCAGGCACTTCCAATAAGCCGAGGAGTTAAATAAACATGTGAACAAGGGAGAAACAAAAGGTAGACAAAAATGCTGGAGAAACTCAGCGGGTGAGGCAGCATCTATGGAGCGAAGGAATAGGTGACGTTTAGGGTCGAGACCCTTCTTCTCTGTCTGAAGAAGGGTTTTGACCTAAAACATCACCTATTCCTTCACTCCATAGATGCTGCCTCACCTGCTGAGTTTCTCCAAAATTTTCGTCTACCTTCGATTTTTCCAGCATCTGCAGTTCTTCCTTAAACATAGGAGAAACAAAGAACTGCAGGTGCTGGTTTATACCAAAGACAGACGGAAAGTGCTGGAGTAACTCAGCGGGTCAGATGGCATCTCTGGTGAATAAAGGATGGATGATGAAGAAGGGTCCCGACCCGAAACGTCACCCATCCCTTTTCTTCAGACACATTAATGCAACAACTTTCCTGTTCAATGACTATCATTCTAAAATGCTGCGTTAATGAACAGAGACTTTTAATTAAATTATTTTCTTACCAACTCAAATTTTCAATTTTGCGAAAGAAATGTTTGATTTCGACCCGAAACGTCACCCATTCCTTCTCTCCAGGGATGCTGCCTGTCCCGTTGAGTTACTCCAGCATTTTGTGTCTATCTTTTATTTTTAAACTTGTGTTTTCTTCCAAATTAGAATCTCCATATTCAATCAATCCCACATTCCTATTCAATAAAATGTGTATTATTACCTAGACCTTATTAAAAGTAATGAATTCCTCTGTGAAATTACTTTCCTAATGTACACAGTCCAAATTATTAATTCCTATCTTTCACTCACATTATTGATTCCATGTCCTTTTATTGCTGTTTCAGTCTATAATGTTACTGAAATAAGTGGCTTGGCTTCCAAGTGAAGGCTAGGACTCTATTCCTTGCAGCGCAAGAGGATGAGGGGTGATCTTAGCATCGAGCACCTCTGGAGGAAATAGAGGCAGCATTTCAGATTGGGACCTTTCTTCAAAATTATTAAGAATGTGGTAGTTGCAATGTCCCTCTCTGGTTACCATTGGGTAGATTTCATTTTACAGCCACACTTTATAGGTAATAATCAGCTGAGTTTCTTTATTTAAGTTAAATCCTGAGGAAAAATAACGCAGGAAAGCCGCAGGTGACATCAACAAACAGTTATGTTACCCTTTGTCTGAGCTATAGTCCAACCCATTGACCTGCAGTTTACAAGAAGCAAGTCACAAAACGTACTGTTTCCGGCTGAAACTATACGCAGATTTTGAATGTCACTCGCAGGTGTAAACTGCAGGCAAACTATATGCAAAGAATGCAAATGATGCTGCGCATCGAAGCATTAGAAAATCAAGTGCAAAATGATCCAAAAATAACAGTGGCGCAGCTGGTAGAGCCACTGCCTCACAGCGTCAGAATCGCGGGTTCGATCCTGACCTCGGGTACTGTTTGCGTGAGCACAATCCAACCCAATTTAGTCCTGGAATAATTATTCAGGAAAAATACATAAAATACAATTTAAAAAAAAATTAAAATTATTACTTTTTTTAAAAATATGTATATAAAATATTCATAAATGTATTTTCTTCTCAAAGTATTAATGTCCTGGGCACAACCTGCAGTAGTAAGTCACGTGGTATTCACTGGTAGAGCTGCTGCCTCACAGCACCAGAGATCCAGGTTCAATCCTGACCTTGGGTGCTGCTTGTGTGGAGTTTGCACGTTCTCCCTGTGATCTCATGGGTTTCCTCCGGGTGCTCTGGTTTCCTCCCACGTCTCAAAGACGTGCGGGTTTGTAGGTTAATTGGCCTCTGTAAAATTCTTCCTCGTGTGCAGGTGAACTGTTGAGAATGAAGGTAGATTCTTAAAAAAATGTGATTGACGTTGGATTAGAGTAAAGGGGTGGTTGATGGTCGACACGGACTTGATGGGCCGAAGGTCCTGTCTCTGTGCTGTATATCTCTATGACTCTCAGCCAGAGTTCTGTCCTGACCCATCTCCCTCATTGGAAACCTTCGAGCTATCTTTAATTGGACTTTATTGGACGTTAATCTTGCACTAACTGATGTATCCTTTATCCTTTACCTTTACATTGTGGACAGCATGACTGTAATCATGTATAGCCTTTTCTTTGATTGGATAGCATGTAACTGAAGCTGTTCACTGTACCGTGGTGCATGTGACAATAATAAACTGAACTGATCTAAACCATGAGTCTGGAGCACGTGTCAATTTACTGATAAATCGCAGTAACATTTGAGGAGTGAGAGCTGAGGAGCTTTGCTAAGATGATAGAACATTCATTTGAACCGATCCTCCACTTGGTGTCCTAACTGAACCTTGGTCGGGGTGCAGAAAGCAGAAGCTGGGTGACTCCTCGGGGATTTGGTGGCTTGGAGAGTGGTTTGCTGTTATTGCAGGCGCAGATGCAAGGGTCAGAACAGGCCTGTAAACCGCGTGGGTCAGGATGTGGCTGAACCTACGTTGATGGTATGACTTTCACGGCCAGAAAAGTTCATGACAAATGAAGAAGTGACTTACTTGAAAAAGAAAAGACAGAACATGGAATCGTACATGAACAGGAGCAGGCCCTTCGACCCACACGGTCACAAGAGAAACGTGCAAACTCCACACAGACAACGCCTGAGGTCAGGATTGAACCTGGGTCTCTGGTGCTATCATAAGGTCATAAGTGATAGGAGCAGAATTACAAGTCTACTCTGCCATTCAATTATGGCTGGTCTATCTTTCCCTCGTTACCCCATTCTCCTGCCTTCTCCACATAACCTCTGACCCGTACTAATCAAGAATCTACCTATTGAAGGGTTTTGGCCTGAAACGTTGCCTATTTCCTTCGCTCCATAGATGCTGCCGCACCCGCTGAGTTTCTCCAGCACTTTTGTCTACCTAAGAATCTATCTATCTCTGCCTTAAAAATATCCACAGACTTGGCTTTCACAGTCTTCTACGATAGCAATGCCCACTGTCCCACTCTTACTTCTGAAAAGTTGCGTTTGTTCCTTATATGCGAGCAGAATTTATCAGGATTCATTGCTGACAACCGACCATTTTATCATACCGTTGGTCGCTGATCCTGAATTAAGTCTGGAAGTGAAAGGTATGCGACCATTTTACAACGAATATGAACCTTAATTCCTGAGGTAATGCTGTTTTGCCTTAACCATGTGAGACACAAAAAGCTGGAGTAACTCAGCGGGACAGGCAGCATCTCTGGAGAGAGGAAATGAGAGATAAGGAAGATGATGTAGGGAGATAAAGAACAATGAATGAAACATATGCAAAATGTAACGATGATAAAGGAAACAGGCCATTGTTAGTGTCTACCACACATTGTTGGCTGTTTGTTGGGAGAAAATAAGAAGCTGGTGTGACTTGGGTGGGGGAATGATGGAGAGAGAGGGAATGCCGGGGTTACTTGCAGTTATAGAAATCTATATTCATACCACTGGGCTGTAAGCAGCCCAAGCGGAATATGAGATGCATTTAGCCTCACTCTGACAATGGAGGAGACCTGGGAGAGAAAGATCAGTGTGGGAATGGGAAGGGAAATGAAAGTGTTTAGCAACCGGGAGATCAGGTAGTGTTTGGACCCGCCCACATCTTGAACAATAGATACAGTAGATGAGGTTGGAGGAAGTGCAAATGAACCTCTGCCTAACCTGAAAGGACTGTTGGGGTCCCTGGACAGAGGGAGGAGGTATAGGGACAGGTATTGCATCTTCAGCGGTTGCAGGGGAAGGTACCTTGGGATGGGGTAGTTTGGGTGGGAAGGGGTAAGTTAACCAGGGAGTTGCGGAGGGAATGGTCTCTGCAGAAGGCGAAAAGGGGTGGGGATGGGAAGATGTGACTCGTGTTGGATCCCATTGGAGGGAGCAAACATTTCGGAGGATTATGTGTTAACCTTGTCATGTCATTGTTGAAGTGTGTTTCTTAATTTGTGTACGATTTGTCTCTCAGAGTGCCTGAGATTAGTCATGCAGTCACACTAAGCATGGAAATAGGCCCTTTGGCTTAACTCATCCTTGCTGACCAAGATGCCCCATCTAAGTTTGTCCCAATTTGCCTGCATTTGGCCCATATCCTTCTAAACATTTTCTATCCCTGTACCTGATTATTAAAGATACTTGTAGGATTCACTTACTTGCAAAACATAGAATTCTAGAAACATAGAAATTAGGTGCAGGCATAGGCCATTCGGCCCTTCGAGCCATTCAATATGATCATGGCTGATCATCCAGAATCAGTACCATGTTCCTGCTTTCTTCCCATATCCCTTGATTCCATTAGCACTATGAGCTGTATCCAACTCTCTCTTGAATACATCCAGTGAATTAGCCTCGACTGCCTTCTGTGACAGGGAATTCCACAGATTTGCAACAATCTGGAAAGTAAAATTCTGCAGCGCAAACCTTTCAGTGGAATGCAATTGAAAGGAAAATGGGTTGGGCTGGGACAAGGGACCCCTTTGATTATTTTCAAATTCAAGAGCTGTGGCATTGGTGGCGATGCTGGTAGAGCCGCTGCCTCACAGCGCCAGAGACCCGGGTTCCGTCCTGACCTCGGGTGCTGCCTGTGTGGAGTTCGCACGTTCTCCCTGTGACCACGCGGTTTTCCTCCACCTACATTCTGACGTTTACAGTTTGCAGGTTAATTGCCCCCAAATTGCCCTCTGCAAATTGTTCCCAGTGTCGTGCGGGCGGTAGATGAGAACGTCTGGTAACACAGAATGAGCGTGAACGGGCAACCGATGGTCAGCATGGTCTCGGTGGGCCGAAGAGCCTGTTCCCATGCTGTATCTGTAAACTAAAGCTGTTGGGTGAATACAAGAAGACACTGTTTACCAGGTGCACCTTTACCGTGCTGCGTTTAAACTCGGTGCTGTACCTGTTGTCTACTTCCAAAATAGTTGCCAGTTTCAAACACCTCCCGGGCCTCTGGGCAGCCATTTCATTTCAAAGGAATCAAAACACATTGGCCTTCCCTGCGGGGAAAACATTGGCTTGAAGTCTGCAGTACAAACAGAAGCCATTATACTGTTGTTAACACTGGCACCATTCATCCTCCTCTCCGTACTCTCCAAGAAGTCAATGTTTTCCATTCAATTTTTCCCCATAGTAAATGTTTATTTAATGGCTTCAAACGAAGGGCAGCAAAAGCGCACAATAACCACCTTATATATTTTTTGAATTCTTTGATGTGTGAGAAATTGTAATCGCGTGTTATTTTGGGCCGGGGTTGCACGGTTGCTTGTCGGGCCGCGGAGGGTTAAAGTCCAACGCAAAGGCGAAGCCAGAAAAGGCGTCAGAAACGCAGCTGATGTCTGTGGTGTCTGAGATCACTGGATGGAAAAGCCCCCAATCCCTCTGCTGTATTTTCCAGTGGACGTCTGCACGGACAGGAGATCGGCCAAGAGGACGGGGAGCGAGGATTTGTTTGGTTTTCCTCGCCCTGTGGATGTCAAGCGGTCCGACCAGATACTTGGCACCCGTCAGCCGCTGAAATCGATCAAATTAAACCTCTCGTGCAGGAGGATGGCAGAAGTGCTCGTCTCTCGTGGCCCTTTTTCTGTGTGAATAACTGAATGAGATACAATCTGATGGCTTTTCACAACAAGTCTAGATGCTTGCCAGCTTTATCAAAGCACTTAACTTCCATTAAAGAGCCCGATACACACAAATAAAAGTAGTTCCTGGCATTGCTTCTAAGTCCAGAGAAATCTGGCAGTAATGTATAAGCTTTGAGGAGAGAGAATTGTACACTGGCGGTTTGACCAATGGTTCATTTAATTAGTTTCATTGAATGAGATTGTGTGATTGTGAACTAGAAAGAGCAAGGGTCTATCTAGACCTTGAGAAGGATGATTGAACTAATGGCCCAGTCCTTTGAGGTAGAAATTGTTTGATGAAAAGTGCATTATTTAAATAAATAGTATTACTCAAAATCAGCAGAAGTGACTAATTTTAGTTTAGTTTAGTTTGGAGATACAGCGAGTAAACAGGCCCTTCGGCCCATCGAGTCTTCGCAGATCAGTGACCCCGCTCACTAACACTATCCTACACAGACCAGTGACAATTAACACTTATACCAGGCCAATTAACCTACAAACCTGTACGTCTTTGGGGTGTGGGAAGAAACCGAAGATCCCGAAGAAACTGTAGATTGTGGAGAAAACCCATGCTGTCACGGGGAGAACGTACGTGTTCTGTACAGACATCACCCGTAGTTGGGTTCGAACCGGGTGCTGTAAGCACTGTAAGGCAGCAGCTCTACTGCTGCGCCACCATGCCATCCTTCTTTCCACATTCTTACGAACAATAGAATATTAGGCCCAACAAGTCTATTTATTCATGTAGACTATTAAATATACATTGGAGGTTAGGTCTATTTGTGACATTTCTACATTGGGAAAAAGATCCTCCGACTGTCTACCTTATCTTTCATCAGTTTATATATTTTTCTTAAGTTACTCCAAGGCCTCCGATGCTCCATGGAAAACCACTCGAGTTTGTCCAATGTGTCCTTTTTGCTAATACGTTCCAACCTAGGCAACATCCTGGTGAATCTCCAAAGCCTCCACATCCTTCCTGCAATGCGGTGACCAGAACTGCATGCAACACTACACATGCAATGTAACTAAAGTATTATAAAGCTGCAACATGACTTTCCAACATATATACTCAATGCCCCGACCAATAAAGGCAAGTTGAAAGTATGCGTCAGAGACGTAGGGTCATAGAGTCATACAGCGTGAAACAGGCCCTGTGGCTCAACCAGCCCATGCCGACCAACGTGCCCCATCTACACTAGTCCCACCTACCTGCATTTGGCCCATATCCCTCTAAACCAAACCTTCTTCACCATCTTTTTGTGTTGCCACATAAGGGGAGATCTGGAGAGAATTCCAAAACTATCAAGATAATGGAGCTTGGAAAAAAATCCAATGCGTGGTTTTGGGTGAGATTTAAGGAAGAACTGCAGGTGGTGGTAAAATCAAAGGTAGACACAAAATGCTGGAGTGACTCAGCAAGTGAGGCAGCATCTATAGAGAGAAGGAATTGACGATGTTTCAGGTCGAGACCCTTCTTCAGTTGAGACCCTTCTTCCTACTCCCATTGTCCCAGAAACAATTCTCCATCTTCGCACTTTAACAATAGACAATAGACAATCATAGACAATAGACAATAGACAATAAGTGCAGGAGTAGGCCATTCGGCCCTTTGAGCCAGCACCGCCATTCAATGTGATCATGGCTGATCATCCCCAATCAGTACCCCGTTCCTGCCTTCTCCCCATATCCCCTGACTCTGCTATCTTTAAGAGCGCTATCTAGCTCTCTCTTGAATGTATCCAGAGAACCTGCCTCCACCACCCTCTAAGGCAGAGAATTCCACAGACCCACAACTCTCTGTGAGAAAATGTGTTTCCTCATCTCCGTTCTAAATGGCTTATTCCTTATTCTTAAACATAGAAACATAGAAAATAAGTGCAGGAGTAGGCCATTCGGCCCTTCGAGCCTGCACCACCATTCAATATGATACTGATCAACAAACTCAGTATCCTGTACCTGCCTGATACCTCCATACCCCCTGATCCCTTTAGCCACAAGGGCCACATCTAACTCCCTCTTAAATATAGCTTAAACTGTGGCCCCTGGTTTTGGACTCCCCCAACATCAGGAACATGTTTCCTGCCTCTAGCGTGTCCAAACCCTTAATAATCTTATATGTTTCAAAAGGATACCCTCTCATCCTTCTAAACCCCAGAGTATACAAGCCCAGCTGCTCCATTATCTCAGCATATGAATACCAGTGTATTCCAGTGTATACCAGTGTATACCGGCATATACCACCAGTGAATATATTTACTTCAGAAAATTGACGAGAAACTAAATAATGTAGCCAACCCTAACCAAAAAAACATAGAGAGATAGAATCAAGGATGTGGAAATAGGCCATTTGGCCCACCGAGTTCATGCTGCCCACCCATTTGCTCTAATCCTACGTTATTCACATCTTTTATTCTCCTCACAGTCTCAGAAATTCTGCCATTCATCTACTCATCTGGGGGCAATTTACAGTGCCTATTTAACCTACAGGTCTGCACATCTTTGGGAGGTGGGAGGAAACCGGAGCACCCGAGGAAACATAAATTGTTGAAAGGGACAACACGCAAACTCCGCACGGATAGGACTCAAATTGGGATTGATTCTGGGTCACTGCTGCTGTGAGGCAGCAGCTCCACCAGCTGCACCACTGTATCATTTAATTTTCTAAAAGCAAAGGGCAGCACAGTGGCACAGCGGTAGAGTTGCTGTCTTACAGTGTCAGAGACCCAGGTTCGATCCCGACTACAGATGCTGTCTGCACCGAGTTTGCACGTTCTCACTGTGACTGCATGGGTTTTCTCTGGGTGCTCCGGTTTCCTACCACATTTACAAGACGCGCGGGTTTGCAGGTTAATTGACTTCTGCAAAATTGTCCCTTGCGTGTGGGATAGAACTGGTGTATGGGTGATCGTGGCCAGCATGGACTCAGTGGGCTGAAGGGCCTCTTTCCATGCTCTAAAAACTAAAAAAACGTTTAGTTTTTTAATTTCCAGGAAATTAAAACCAAGTTATAAACAGGTGGTGAATTAATATTATTAGTTAAAATGCATATATTTTATAATGGGCCTTTATTAAAATTTTCCAATCTACCTAAATATAATCAAGGAATATTTTTTTGTATAGGAAATGTTTCTAAAAGATCATTTTCAGAAAACACTTTGATTGTGTTGGTAGTTGACAGATTGAGGTGGTGCGAAAGAAATTTGCAGGGATTAAAATCTTTCCAAAATTGCAGAAGTTTTTTTTTGTTTTGTTTCGTTTAGTTAAGATAGAGTGCAGAAACAGGCCCTTCGGCACAAAGAGTCCGCACCGACCAGTGATCCCCGCACACTAACACTATCCGAAGCCAAGCCAATTAACCTACAAGCCGGCTCATCTTTGGAGTGTGGGAAGAAACCGGAGCACCCGGAGAAAACCCACGCGTTCACGGGGAGAACATGCAAACTGCATGCAAGCAGCACCCTTAGTCAGGATCGAACCCAGGTCTCTGGCGCTGCAAGGCAGCAACTCTACCCGCTGCACCACCGCGTCACCCTTCTTAGGCGTTATCCGCTCCTTGAGAGTTGATCAAATGCAAAGTGTAAAATCTCCCCAAGAGCTCCTCCTACTTGGAGCAGCCAGCACATCACCACTGTTTTCACTGGTGAATGAGGGCAGATAGCAATGTGCTGTTTGTATTGGAAAAAGGGGGGAAACCCCACCCACATATCTATTTGCACGTTAGGGACATGACGAGCCCTCACAGGGCAATCCCACACTTTTCTAAGGCTTGATCTCCTGCTTTCGAGAATTTGATTCTTTTCTGAAATGACACAGCCTTATATTAGAACCGAGAGCAGAACACGGAACAGGGCAGCACCGTAACAGGACCTTCGGTCCAAAATACCCGTGCTGAGTTAAACTAACCTCCTCTGTCAGCACGTTATCCATATCCCTCCATTCTCTTCTTCTTCGTGCGTATGGCGTGCACAGCCTAAAGTTGTAGGACAACTTGTTTCATTTGATCTTATTTGATTGTGCACACCGGGTTGATTATATTCGTTGAAACAGGGCGGACCACGTGAAGGTTGCAATCTCCCACCCCACCCCTCCATTCGAAAGCCTCTTAAATGCCACCATTCTATCTGCCTCCATCACCATCCCTGGCAGCGCATTTGAGGAACCCACCGCACTCTGTGTAAACAGAGGTGGTCACGGTGGCACAGCGGTAGAGTTGCTGCCTTACAGCGAACGCAGCGCCGGAGAACCGGGTTCGATCCCGACTGCGGGTGCTGTCTGTGTGGAGTTTCTACGTTCTCCCCATGACCAGCGTGGGTTTCCTCTCACACGCCAAAGACGTACAGGTTTGTAGGTTAATTGGCTTTGGTAAATTAGGTGTAGGATAGTTTTAATGTGCAGGGATCGCTGGTCGACGCGGACACGGTGGGCTGAAGGGCCTGTTTCCGCGCTGTATCTCTAAACTAAACTAAACTAAACTAAACAAACATCCCTTTTAGACGCAGATTTCAAAGTTCCAGAGAAACTAATCCAAATGTGTCCAATCTCTCCTTATAGGCAATAGCCTATAATCCAGGCAGCATCCTGGTAAACCTTTTCTGCATCCTCACCAAAGCCCTGACATTACATTGTTCAACATGTCACCTTAGTGCACAAAATATACTTTATTGCCTTTCAGATGAGGAATTAAACTAAATCTACTTTAACCAAGACATTTCACGATTTTAATTTTATTCACCAAAAAATCTTAAACTTTTATGCTTCAGTTAAGTGTCCCCTCAACCACCGATGTTCCAGGGAAAGCAATCCAAGTATTACCCCTTGCAGGTGAGCTCAGGAATGCCCCCCCCCCTTCGGTCAGAACGGCTCTTCAGTAACCTTGTGGCTTAATCATCTTTCCTTATAAAAACCACGTATGTAACCACGGCGACGGGGTGAAACGCCGGGACTGTTCACGCTTGTCGCCATGACAACCTGTGGCTGGCCCAACAAAGCTCCCTCGGGGGGAGGAGGAGGAATGGGTGATGTCAGACGGGTGAAGTCATCATGAACAACAAACTTTGTTCCAGGTTGCAGAAGAACAAAGCAAGTAAAAGGATATATATGACATATTCACAGGTTGCAATGTTTATAAGTTCACCAGTTCATAAGTCAGAGGAGCAGACTTGGCCCATCAAGTCCACTCCGCCTTTCAATCCCGGATGACCTATCTTTCCCTTTCAACCCCATTCTCCTGCCTTCTCCCCATAACTCTTGTCCCCCCAACTAACTAAGCCTCCACAGTCTCATGTGGCAATGAATTCCACAGATTCATCACCCTCAACTAAATAAATTCCTCCTCATCTCCTTCCTAAAGGTACTTTCTTTTATTCTGAGGCTATGCCCTCTGGTCCTAGACTCTCCCACTTGTGGAGACATCCTGTCCGCATCCACTCTGTTCGGGCATTTCACTGTTCGGTAAGTTTCAATGAAGTCCCTCCTCATCCTTCTAATGCTTAATGCAATGCATTTCATTCTATGTGTGAATTCCTTTCCTAAATGAAAAAAATGTGTTCTCTTTAGAATCATAAAATTATGAAGTCATTCAGGCCCTTTGGCCCAACTTGCCTTTGCCTACCAAGCTGCCCTATCTACACTAGTCTTGGCTGCCCACATTTGGTCCATATCCCACCAAACCTTTCCTATCCATGTACCTGGCCAAATCACTTTTAAATGTTGTTATAGCACATGCCTCGACTACTGTACCTCCTCTGGCAGCTCATTCCATATACCCACCGCCCTCTGTGTGGAAAAGGTTGCTCACGCAGAAGAACAGACGATGGATGGAAGTGTGCTCTACTAAATGTCACTATCAGTATTGATGTGGATAGAGAACTGGCTGGCAAACAGGAAGCAAAGAGTAGTAGTAAATGGGTCCTTTTCACAATGGCAGGCAGTGACTAGTGGGGTACCGCAAGGCTCAGTACTGGGACCCCAGCTATTTACAATATATATTAATGATCTGGATGAGGGAATTGAAGGCAATATCTCCAAGTTTGCGGATGACACTAAGCTGGGGGGCAGTGTTAGGTGTGAGGAGGATGCTAGGAGACTGCAAGGTGACTTGGATAGACTGGGTGAGTGGGCAAATGTTTGGCAGATGCAGTATAATGTGGATAAATGTGAGGTTATCCATTTTGGTGGCAAAAACGGGAAAGCAGATTATTATCTAAACGGTGGCCGATTGGGAAAGGGGGAGATGCAGCGAGACCTGGGTGTCATGGTACACCAGTCATTGAAGGTAGGCATGCAGGTGCAGCAGGCAGTAAAGAAAGCGAATGGTATGTTGGCTTTCATAGCAAGAGGATTTGAGTATAGGAGCAGGGAGGTTCTACTGCAGTTGTACAGGGAGGTTCTACTGCAGTCTTGGTGAGACCACACCTGGAGTATTGCGTGCAGTTTTGGTCTCCAAATCTGAGGAAGGACATTATTGCCATAGAGGGAGTGCAGAGAAGGTTCACCAGACTGATTCCTGGGATGTCAGGACTGTCTTATGAAGAAAGACTGGATAGACTTGGTTTATACTCTCTAGAATTTAGGAGATTGAGAGGGGATCTTATAGAAACTTACAAAATTCTTAAGGGGTTGGACAGGCTAGATGCAGGAAGATTGTTCCCGATGTTGGGAAGCCCAGGACAAGGGGTCACAGCTTAAGGATAAGGGGGAAATCCTTTAAAACCGAGATGAGGAGAACTTTTTTCACACAGAGAGTGGTGAATCTCTGGAACTCTCTGCCACAGAGGGTAGTTGAGGCCAGTTCATTGGCTATATTTAAGAGGGAGTTAGATGTGGCCCTTGTGGCCAAGGGGATCAGAGGGTATGGAGAGAAGGCAGGTATGGGACACTGAGTTGGATGATCAGCCATGATCATATTAAATGGCGGTGCAGGCTCGAAGGGCCGAATGGCCTACTCCTGCACCTAATTTCTATGTTTCTATGTTTCTATCAATTATTGATTGTGAGGTACAACATGGAAACAGGCCTTTCGGCCCACTGAGTCCTTACCTACCGTCAATCACCCATTCACACTAGTCTGTGTGAACTCACCCACACCCTACACACTGGAGGCTATTTACAGAGGGCCAATTAACTTATTATATTGCATTTTGTAGACTTGTCGAATGATCAGTTGAAGGAGCGCTCATTGGGCCAGTTACACTGCAGATACAGAATTACTGTTATTACTTACTGAAGTGAAGGCTTCCATGATTTATAACAAAATTATAATGTCTCCTATAGCTTAGAGTCATAGAGTCATGTGATACAGCAAATAAACAAATCCTTCGGCCAAGTTTGTACAGACTGTCCGGGGTGCCCCAGCTAAGCTAGTCCCATCTGCTCGTGTTTGGCCCATATCCCTCTAAACCATTTCTATCCATGTACCTGTCTTTTAAATGTTGTTATAGTACCTGCCTCAACTAGCTCCTCTGCAACTTGTTCAAGGTCCCACCACCCGCTGAGTGAATTGAATTCTGACCTTGACCACATGTGAGGTCACTTAACATTGACCTGCACTGAGACCCATGACCTCAGGGTTCCATAGCCTGAGAGGAATAGATCGGGTAGAGGCACAGAGTCTCTTGCCCTGAGTAGCGGAATCGAGGACCAGAGGACAGAGGTTTCAAGTGAAGAGGAAAAGATTTAGTATGAATCTGAGGGGTAACTTTTTCAAACAAAGGGTGATGTGTGTATGGAATGAGGTGCCAGAGGAGGTACTTGAGGCAGGTACTATCCCAATGTTTAACAGTTAGACCAGTACATGGATAGACACAAAGTGCTGGAGTAACACAGCGGGACAGGCAGCATGTCTGGAGAGAAGGAATGGGTGACGTTTTGGGTCGAGACCTTTCTTCAGTTTGAAGAAGGGTCTCGACTCGAAACGTCACCCATTCCTTCTCTCCAGGGCAGTTGCCTGTCCCGCTGAGTTACTCCAGCATTTTGTGTCTATCTTTGGTTTACACCAACATCTGCTGTTCCTTCCTACACAGCTCATGGATAAAACAGATTTGGAGGGATATGGACCAAACGCAGGCAGGTGGGATTACTGTAACTGGGAGATGCTGGCTAGTGTGGGCACGTTGGGCTGAAGGGCCTGTTTCCACACTGTTGTCACTAGCCATCGTCACGTTATCTCTCTGTGGTTTCCGCAGCCTCCGAGCCGCAGGGATTCCCTCCTTTTGCCCCTTCGCTTTGATCAGTAGTTGACGATCTGCGGCGATAACCTCCGTTCTCGACTCACTGCCACTCCAAACCGCGGCACGACTACCAGCAGTGATTGGCGATCACCCGCCTTTTAAGAAGTGCAGGCGTGAATTCTGCGAACACTGGTTGGTTTCGGTGGGTGCGTGGGATTCCTGAAATTACTTGCAATTATCGACCACTAATGAGAAATAAATATTGCACTCGGTATTGCTCAAGCACATCGAAATCTTGCACGAGGTGCAAGCATCCTTTGTGAAACACACCAGGTGTAATGGGCACAGGTGCTTGGTGCAATGTTGTTTCAGTTTGCAATTGAATTTGCAGGCTTTTCACTGATTCAAATCCATTCCTGCCCTGCCTGTCGTTTGGTTTTGGTTGTGCACCTAGCCCACGGAACATATGGTGAAGAGAATGAGAAGGCCATTTGAAATGCATTGGCAATTGAAAGGCGGCACCATGGCACAGCGGTAGAGTTGCTGCTTGAGACCCCGGTTCGATCCTGACCACGGTCGCTGTCTGTACGGAGTTTTTCACATTCTTGCCGTGACCGCGTGGGTTTTCTCCGGGTGCTCCGGTTTCCTCCCACATTCCAAAGACGTGCAGGTTTTTGTAGATTAATTGGCTTCTGTACAATTATCCCTTGTGTGTGGGATAGAACCAGTGGGTGATTGTGGGCTGTGCGGATTTGGTGGGCCGAAGGGCCTGTTGCCATGCCGTGTCTCTAAAGCCCACACAAATCATAGATTTATGGAATAAATAGACAATCAGAACCTTTCTCCAAGCATGGAAATGTCAAAGAGGGTATAGCTTTAAGGTGAAAGAGGCAAAGTAGAAAGGAGATGTGTGGGACTGGATTTGTAACACATAGAGTGGAGGGTGGCTACAAATGTCAAAGACTAGATAGTGGTGGGTACCTGGTACATGCTGCAAGGGATGGTGGTGGAGATAGATATGACACTGGCATTTAAGAAGCTTTTAGATAGGCACATGGATATGCAGGGAATGGAGACACATGGATTATGCGCAGGCAGATTATATTAGTTTATCTTGTTCAGCATGTACATTGTGGGCCGAAGGGCCTGTTCCTGTGCCATACTGTTCTATGTTAAGTGGATTTCTACATACGTTTTACACGAAACTTATACACTAAGAATAAGAGTCATCCCAGGGTCAGTTTGCTCTATCACAACTTGGTTTTACACTCCTTAACATGGATGAGGTACAGCACAAGAACAGGTACTCTGACCCACAATGTCCATACCGAACATGATGTCAAACCCAACCCATATCTGCCTGCAGGTAATCCATATCGCTAAATTACCTGCGTATTAAAATGCCTGTCCATAAATGTCTTCAATGTAGTTAATAATCACACTTTTAACCTGTTTCGCTTGGATAGTGCCAGAGGAATTTCAAACACAGTCGGGATACTGCCCTGCAAAGACTTGGCTGTGTAACTGAGACAACTTCAGCAAGTTGAGAAGGGGAAAAGAGAGGGAGAAACCATGGAAATGTTCCCCACCTGTCTCTCTCCACGGCAGGTTTCATGCCTATTGCTTTGCTGGTTACATATCAATTACATTAACACTGAGGCACCAGAAGTGTATTTAGAGTGGTCGGTATAAATCCTGAGTTCTTTAGTCTTTAGAAACACAGCCTGGAAACAGGCCCTTCGGCCCACTGAGTCCTTGCTAGAGTTTTCACCAATCACCTCGAACACTAGCACTATCCCACACACTAGGGACAATTTGCAATTTACAGAAGCCAATTAACCTGCAAACCTGCAGGAAGGAACTGCAGATGCTGGTTTAAACCAAAGAGAGACACAAAATGGTGGAGTAACTCAGCGGGACAGGCAGCATCTCTGGAGAGAAGGAACGGGAGACGTTTCGGGTCGAGACTCTTGCTCAGACTGAAGGGTCTGGGGAAGGGTCTCGACCTGAAACATCACCCATTCCTCTCTCCATAGATGCTGCATGTCCCGTTGAGTTATTCCAGTATTTTTTGTCCAACCTGCAAACCTGCACGTCTTTGGAGTGTGGGAGGAAACCGGAGCACCCGGAGAAAACCCACGAGGTCACAGGAAGAACGTACAAACTCCGTACAGACAACACCCATAGTCAGGATCGAAAACCGGGTCTCTGGTGCTGTGAGGCAGCAATGTTACTGCTGCGCCACCGTGCTGCCCTAAATTGTTAGAGTTAAACTGGATGCTTTGTGCTTTCAGTCCAGGCGACAATACAAGCAAATATTAATTCTGATGATAACTATCAATATGAGGTTAGCTAGCGATTTTCAGTATAACTGATGCAGGCGAACCTCCCACTTACCCCTGGACTGGTCACTGTGAATTTATTAGTTGCAATGACCAAGTCAGTAGGTAGCTACCCTTAATTTACCAAAGAGCAAAATCACTGCTTCTTAAATCCAACTGTGGAAAGCGCCTCTGAATGACTAAAAATAGCAAGAATGTGCTTCCACTTGGAAACCTTTTGTTCCCAATGCTGGCAGCTGACAGAAACAGCTGTCAAACTAGGGGATGATTTTGCGGGCTTTGGAGTGGATACGTTCAGGCTAAGGATAACCTCATGTGACACACAAGGCAACGATTGCTCTGCTTTCTCCCCGCCTCTTCCATCCCACACAAACCCAGGATACACAAAAAAACGGGAATTCAAACACTGTGGGCGGCACGGTGGCGCAGCTGGTAGAGCTGCTGCCTCACACCGTCACAGACCCGGGTTCGATCCTGACCTCGGGCCATGCAGGTTTCCTCTGGTTACTCAAGGGAGCTCTTAGGGTTAATGGAATCAAAGGATACATGAAGAAAGCAGGAACGGGGTACTGATTCTGGATGATCAGCCATGATCATATTGAATGGCGGTGCTGGCTCGAAGGGCCCAATGGCCTACTCCTGCACCTATTTTCTATGTTTCTATGTTTCTACTCTTTCCTCCCACACCACAAAGATGTGCGGGTTTGTAGGTTATTGGCCTCTGTAAAATTGACCCGAGTGACTCGGGAGTGGATGAAAAAATAGAATGATCTGCGCAGAGGTCAGGCAGCATCTGTGGAGGGAATGGATTGACAATGTTTCGGATTGCGATGCTTCTTCATTATTTTTTCACATATTCATTAACAAAATCCAGGACAAGGATTTGAGTATAGGAGCAGGGAGGCTTTTTCTACTGCAGTTGTACAGGGTCTTGGTGAGGCCACACCTGGAGTATTGCGTACAGGTTTGGTCTCCAAATCTGAGGAAGGACATTATTGCCATAGAGGGAGTGCAGAGAAGGTTCACCAGACTGATTCCTGGGTTGTCAGGACTGTCTTATGAAAAAAGACTGGATAGACTTGGTTTATACTCTCTAGAATTTAGGAGATTGAGGGGGGATCTTATAGAAACTTACAAAATTCTTAAGGGGTTGGACAGGCTAGATGCAGGAAGATTGTTCCCGATGTTGGGGAAGTCCAGAACAAGGGGTCACAACTTAAGGATAAGGGGGAAATCCTTTAAAACCGAGATGAGAAGAACTTTTTTCACACAGAGAGTGGTGAATCTCTGGAACTCTCTGCCGCAGAGGGTAGTTGAGGCCAGTTCATTGGCTGTATTTAAGAGGGAGTTAGATGTGGCCCTTGTGGTTAAGGGGATCAGAGGGTATGGAGAGAAGGCAGGTATGGGATACTGAGTTGGATGATCAGCCATGATCATATAGAATGGCGGTGCAGGCTCGAAGGGCCAAATGGCCTACTCCTGCACCTAATTTCTATGTTTCTAAAACATGGTATTTTCATCTATTCAATAGTTCTCTCATTACCAATGCATAAATGGGCCCGTCCCACTTACGTGACTTTTTCGGGCGACTGCCGGCACCTGTCATAGGTCGTTGCAGGTTGCCGAAAATTGTCAACAAGTTGAAAATCCACCGGTGACCAGAACAAGGTACGACTCTTTGGGCGACTACTCACGACCATACAGGCTTCACCCCGCGACATGTCACCAGGGTGTCGCCTATATGGGCGTGAGTAGTCTCCTCATTCGCCCAAAGAATTGTAGCGTCTTTCTGGTCGACACTGGGTTTTCAACATGTTGAAACATTTTGACCTATGACGGGTGCCGGCCGTCGCCAAAAAAGTTGCGTAAGTGGGACAGGGCCATAAGGATATGATCAGGGTCTTGAACACCGTCACAGGTGTCAGGGTTATGGAGAGTAGGCAGGAGAATGGGGTTAGGAGGGAGAGAAAGATCAGCACGACTGAATGGCGGAGCAGACTTGATGGGCCGAATGGCCTAATTCTGCTCCTATTACATGACCTTATGAACACAACACAATACTAACCTCAACTATTAAATGTCTCTGGTTACACTAGGGACTTTTTTGCACTAGTATTGGGCTTATTAATTTTTTTTTGTTTATTATCTGTTATCTATGTGTAATTGTGTTTGCAGACACTGTGTTATGCTGCCGCAGGTAAGAATTGAATTGTTCCATTGTTGGTACAGATGACAATTAAACACACACTTGAGTCTTGGCTCTTGTCCAATTTTACACTGTGCAAAAGATAATTGATTGATTGAATTGATTGAAAGATGAAAACAGGCCCTTTGGTCCAGCGAGTCCACACCGACCATTAATCACTCGTTCACGCTAGGTCTATGTTATCCCACTTTCACATCCACTCCCTACGCACAAGGGGCTAATTTTACAGAGGCTGATTAACCAAAAAACCCGCAAGGCTTTGGGACGTGGGAGGAAACCGCGGGTGGAGGAACCACACCTGAAAGAAGTCTACGCAGTCACAGGGGGAACGTGCAAACTCCACACAGACAGCACCCGAGGTCAGGATCAAACCTGGGTCTCTGGCTCTGTGAGGCAGCAACTCGAAAAGCTGCACCTCTTTGCTGTCTCCAGATATAGCATCTTTAAAAATTGATAATTTATCAAACCGGGCTCAAATGTATCCCAGTCTTTGCGTGGGGGGGAAGGGGGAAATAGCTCTATCAATTTTCAATCCTCTGTTGCTGCAAGTAAGCTGTTGGACGACTGGAAGGGTGCCAACATGATACCATAGTTTCTTTTAAAAGAGGGAGCAATGGACAAAAGCAGTCCAGGCAGACAACCTAATTCCAGTTATTGGGAATAAAAACCTTGCAGGGAAAGCATCAAACAGAGAGGCACAGATTTTCAAAGAGAGCAACATTGCAAAGGAAGGTCAGCTCTGACAATAGAGCTTTTGGAGTGGTGAAACCAGGTGAGAGGTGCAATGTTTAAAGGAGATGTGCAGGGTGTTGAAGAGGCTTTTGGATACGCACATGGAAGTGCAGAGAATGGTTCATGTACAGGCAGATGAGGTGAGTTGTCTGCGGAAAGGTCTCGACCCGAAACGTCACCCATTACTTTTCATCCAGCGATGATGCCAGGCCCGCTGAATTACTCCAGCATTTTGTGCCTTTTTTGTGTTGATTGTGTGAGGTTTAGTTTAACTTGGCCTCATGTTAATCACAAACTCTGCAGGCCGAAGGGCCTTATTGCTGTTCTGTGCTGTGCTGCAGCAGGAAGAATAAGCAAAAGACCAGGCCGAATCTACAACTAATGAAAGTATTTTACAATGAGTGGTGAGTGCCTGGAAATTTGCTACTGGGAGTGGTGGTGGAGGCAGGTACAATAGCGGCATTTAAGAGGCTTTTAGATAGGCAAGGAATGGAGGGATACACACCATGTGCAGGCAGAGGAGATCAGTTTAACTTGGCGTCACGTTCAGCATGGACATTGAGGGCCGAAGGGTCTGTTCCTATACTGTACTGTGCTATGTTCTATCTCTGCTATATAAATTAATCTTGGACTTCAAATCAATTCCGGACACTAATGCAACTAGTTGATATCAAATGAATGTATCTGGTTTAATATTTTCATGAATAAAATGACTAGAACAATCAATAGCCCATTGAATTATTATGATATAATCGCGGTGATAAATTGATCTGCCACGATGGTGCGAAAATGAATATTACTTTCCCTTAATTCCCATCTCTGGATGTTCTGTGAAGTGCTGAAGATGGTAGCTATGTGTATGACAAATTGCATCCGAGCAGATCCGGACATCACTGTGTTAGCCGTATACCAGAGGACAGTGTCTGGTTACCTAGTATAAATGATAATATATTGCATTATTGATTATTGTATATTTATTTATTTATTGTGTTGTTGCATTAATAGGCCTGTAAAGCTGCAGCAAGTCAGAATTTCATTGTTCTGTTCCCCGATGCATATGACAATTGAACGCATGCAATGGTTATGAATGTTGCGGTTGTTTACCAGCGTTTGTCTTGATTGCTTATGCATTGTTCATCTGGAGTCATATATACCGCCGAAGGAACAATGAGACTCTTGCTTACAGCAGCATAACAGGCCTGTAAACACAATACACATAAAAAATATATAATAAAAAAAAGAAAAGAAAATGACAATACCAATGCTGAGAAATTCCCTGAAGCCTTTAATGCAACCAAAGACAATCAGTCTGAAGGTCTCGACCTGAAACGTCACCCATTCCTTCTCTCCAGAGATATTGCCTGAGTTATGCCCCTGTCCCACTTAGGAAACCTGAACGGAAACCTCTGGAGACTTTGTGCCCCACCCAAGGTTTCCGTGCGGTTCCCGAAGGTTGCAGATGGTTGCCGGAGGTTGCAGGTAGTGGAAGCAGGTAGGGAGACTGACAAAAACCTACGGGAACCGCACGGAAACCTTGGGTGGGGCGCAAAGTCTCCAGAGGTTTCCGTTTAGGTTTCCTAAGTGGGACAGGGGCATTACTCCAGCATTTTGTGTCTATCTTCAGTTGAAATAAACCAGCATCTTCCTACATATTTCATAGTTGAGGTTAGTGATGTGTAGTGTGTTCAAGAGCCTGATGGTTGTTGGAAAGAAGCAGTTCTTGAACCTGGCGGTCATGATTTTCAGACTCCTGTACCTTCCTCCCGATGGTAGCGTGTGGCCAGCGGGGTGTAGGTCTTTGATGATACTGGTGCCGTTTTTGAGGGAGCGCGTCCTAGAGATCTCTTCGATGGTGTGGAGAGGTCAGTACATGTGACAGGACCGGGTAGAGTCCACCACTCCTCCACTCTTTGTGCTGGACACTTATGGTGAAGCGATTATATTTAGCCCATTTGATCCTGGGTTTCTGTCTGTGACAAAATAAGCTTTTCATTTGGGGCAAAATAAAATCTGCCTGTCATGATCAGTAACATTTGCTGAGACCATAATTATGAAGGATAACAGCCTGGAACACAATGCATATGAAATTTCCCCAAGCTAAACAGAATGTAATAAATATCCATATTTGGAATAATCTGTCATTGTGTTACAATACAGCAATATTCAAATCCTAACAAAATTCACACAGGCAATGACACTGGCTGAAGGGGAGCTAATAATGTGTTTTTTTTCTCTATCGAAGCAAGAATGTGGGATGTCAGCTTTAAAATTCTTATACGGAATGAAATTTTAATGCCTTCTGTATATTGCTGTTAGTAAAAGTAGTAATACATAAATTCCTTTATCTGGTATTAGTTGATTCGCTTTATATAAGTTAAAGCCTTTGTTGAAAACAGGGGGAGGAATGCTGGGGGAACATAGAACAGGACAGCGCAGGAACAGTATATTTGGCCCGCAATGTCCGTTACATACATAATGCCAAGTTAAACTAATCTCTGCCTGTATGTGATCCATATCTTTCAATGCCACGTACCCATCTAAAAGTCCCTTGAATGCCATTGTCATGTTTGCCTCCAGCAATATCCCTGTCAGCACGCTCCAGACACCTACTATTCCATGTAAAGATCTTTCCACGCACCTTTTTTTCACATTGCCTCTCCCAACGTAGAGCCATGCCTTCAGTCCCTAATTGACAGGCTGTAGTTTAGTTTTAGTTTAGAGATACATTGTGAAAACAGGCACTTCGGGCCGAGCCCGCGCCGACCAGCGATCACCCGTACACTAGTTCGATCCAACACACTATGGACAATTTACACAAGCCAATTAACCTACAAACCTGCACGTCGTTGGAAAGTGGGAGGAAACCAGAGCTCCTGGAGAAAACCCACGCAGGTCACAGGGAGAACGTACAAACTCCGTACAGACAGCAGCCGTAGTCAGGATCGAACTCAGGTCTCTGGCGCTGGAGGGCAGCAACTCTACCGCTGCGTCACCGTGCAGCCAATCTGTGTAGACTTTGACATTGCCATCCTTAGATAAAAGGGTCTGACTGTCTACCCCATCTATGCCTCACATAATTATATATACTGCTATCAGGGTTTGATAACTACTTTATTTTTATTTTCTACGTACAATGAAACAGAAGGAGGCCAATTAATCTATTGGGTCCATTTTGGCTTCCCGCAGAATGATCTGATCGGTGTCATTCCTGTCTCCCTCGTTCTCTGAATTTATTCTTTGCCATATGCCATCAACTCTCACTTTTGAATTTTGTTGGCCACATGCCTACAATAAGGGGCCATTTACAGTAGCTATTTAACTAATCAACATAGCTTAGTTTAGTTTAGAGGTACATCGCGGAAACAGGCCCTTCGGCCCACCGAGTCCGCACCGATCAGCGATCCCCGCTCATTAACGTTACCCTACACACACTAGGGACAATTTTACACGTACACCAAGCCAATTATCCTACATACCCGTACGTCTTTGGAGTGTGGGAGGAAACAAAAGATCTCGGAGAGAGAACCCACGCAGATCACGGGGAGAGCGTACAAACTCCGTACAGTCAGCACCCGTAGACGGGATCGATCCCGGGTCTCCGGCGCTGCAAGCGCTGTAAGGCAGCAATTTTACCGCTGCACCACAGTGGCATGTGGGAGGAGAACTGGAGCACCTGATGGAATCCCACAGATTCACAGAGAGAATGTACAAACTTTGTGCAGATAGCATCTAAAGTCAAGATTAAACCTGGTTCCTGGAGCTCTGAGGCAGCTCAAATATCGTGCAGATTGATTACAACCCGTGGTTGAATTGCGATATTAGTGTAGTTCAGTACTTAGTGGCTGTACTGTTTCTGGAAATTGAGCTCAATGACCATGTTTCAAAAATGGAAAGCAAACCAGCTTAGCGTTTCTATTGGATTTAGTCTTACGTGTACCGAGATACTGTGAGATACTTTGCTTTGCATGCTATCCCGTTAAATTATACCATACTCGGTACAATTGAAAGTGCAAATAGAGAAAGAAAACGGAGTGCAGAATACAACGTTACAGCTACAGAGAAAGTGCAGATTTTAAAAAGGTGCAAGGGCCATAACGAGGTAGATTGGGAGATTGTGAATGCATCCTTAGGTATATGAGAGATCCGATATGAGTTTGATAACAGTCGGGAAGAGCCGATCGTGAATCTGCCGTACACATTTTCATACTTTTGTATCTTCAGCCTGATGGGAGAGGAGAGAATGAGTTGGGTGTAAATGATTCTTGATTATGTTGGTTGATTTTCCATTTGAAAACAGCTCCTCTTCTGGTTGAGAATCGAGCGAATACATGTGGAGACAATTCTGTGGCCGTCTGTGGCCTCCTATATATTGGCGAGACCAAGCGCAAGCTCGGCGATCGTTTTGCTGAACACCTTTGCTTAGTCCGCCTAAACCTACCTGATCTCCTGGTTGCTAAACATTTTAACTCCCCCTCCCATCCCCACACTGTCCTTTCTGTCCTGGGCCTCCTCCAATGTCAGAATGAGGCCCAGCGCAACTTGGAGGAACACATGTCATATTTCGCTTGGGCTGCTTACACCCCAGCGGTATGAACATTGACTTCTCTAACTTCAAATAGCCCTCTCTCTCCACTCCCTCTTCCCCCCTTCCCAGTTCTCCCACCAGTCTGACTGTCCTTTTTTTACATTTTATCTCTGTTTGCTTTGATATTACCTTCTCCTAGCGAACCAATGATCTATTCCACATTTTCCTTAATCTCCATTCCCTTTGTCCCGATTTCACACCTTACACTTCTTATCCCTACACCTCCCTCTCTCCTGACCCAGTCTGAGGAAGGGTCTCGACCCAAAACGGCACCCATTCCTTCTACCCAGCGATGCTGCCTGTCCCACTGAGTTACTCTAGCATTTTGTGTATATCTGTGGCCATGGATATTGGGTTAATTCTGCAACTAAGACTGACTGAAAAGTTAAGGTTGGATTTGTACTCTGAGACAAAGCCAGGCCTGAATGGTGGTGATACAATAGTGGAGTTTTAGTGGCCTTTTGATAGACACATGGATATGACAGGAATGGAGGGATATGGGTCAGGTGCAGGCAGATTTGGCACCATGTTCGGCATGGACAGTGTGGGGTGGAATGGCCTGTTCCTATGCTGTCCTTATGTTCTGTGTCAGTTACTGACTTTTCCATTCATAGGTACATGTGGTGTCCAGCCCTGTAAAGAATAGTAGCTATTGTTTCCAACATGACAATTGAACATAAACTGTGATATGTGCAATTAATTAGGAGGTTTCTTGCAATCTGTATAACTGGAAACTTCACAAACCTAAATATATAAAATCAAAGACAGCGTGGAAACAGATTCTTCAACAAACTGAATCCATGCCAATGATCAGGTTCCATCTATACTAATCCTTCACTAATCCCATATGGTTCATCCTGAATGACTCATTAAGTGTGTTCAAGACCAAGATAATTGTTGGGCTGCAGGGGAAACAAGGGTTTATGAGGTCAGGCAAGAGTTCAGGTCAGCTGATTGAACATCAACTTATTGAATGGCAGAGGAGTCTTGTACCAATCCCTTCCATTCTTTTATAGATGGGCTGTAGTTTAGTTTAGTTTAGAGATAGAGCGTGGAAACAGGCCCTTCGGCCCACCGAGTTCATGCCGACCATCGATCACCTGTACACTGGTTCCATCCGACACACTAGGACAATTTACATAAGCAAATTAACCCACAAACCTGCACGTCTTTAGAATGTGGGAGGAAGCCAGAGCACCCTGAGAAAACCCACGCGGTCACAGGGAGAACGTACAAACTCTGTGCAAACTGCGCCTGCGGTCAGGATCGAACCCGGGACTCTGGCGTTGTACGGCAGTAACTCTACCGCTGTGCCGCCCTATGTCGCCCTATGCCGCTCGGAGTTACAACAGTGTTAAACGGTCTTGCTCCCGTTTGTAGTTTGCTTGCTGACAGCGACGCCACCAATAATAAACATTTGCTTAGCACCGGCCACGAGAGTGATGGAAGGAGCCTTCGTTTTATTCACCAGAGACAGAGAAGCGTAAATGTTGTAGATGTTATTGTGCAGTAGTTGTTGCTTTTGACAACTGGTGCCTCAGGCATTCTGAGCTCAACAGATCACATTACAGATGCCGGCAATGAAATGTAGTAATGCTAATAGGCAGACGGCATCTTACATGGCTTCAGTCTTAGCAGGAAGAGCACAAATACCAATTCAACGTCTATGCCACTGCCTACTTCCAGGCTCTGTCTGATCCTCTGGCTTCAGTCAGTCATGTGTGGCTGAATTAACCCACAACAGCTGCCAGTGCCTGTTTGAGTCCAAGACAAGAGGTCCATAGCATTGCTGAATCACAAAGGATCTGGTGTTGCTGGGAGGAGCTGAGCACTGTGCTGGAAACAGGGGATAAGTATCTTCATCCGTTAACTCATGGGCTGCAAAGACAAAACATAGAACAGTACTGCAAAGGAACGGGCATGTCGGCCCTCAATGTCTCTGCCGAACTTGATGTCAAGTTAAACCAACCTCTGCCTGCACTTGATCCATACCCCTCCATTCCCTGCATATCCATATTCATATCTAAAAGTCTCTCAGATGCCACTATCGTATCTGCCTCCACCACCACCCCTGGCAGCGTGTTAGAGATACCCAACGGTCTCTGTGTTTAAAAACTTGCCCCGCACATCCCCTTTCAGCTTTGCCCCTCTCATCTTAAAGCTATGCTTAAGAGTCCTTAAGATTTCCATCCTGGGAAAAAGATGTCTACACTATCTATGCCTCTTGTATTTTGATATGCTTCTACCGGGTCCCCCTTCAAATTCTAACATTCTGGAGAAACTAATCCAAGTTTGTCCAACCTCTCTTTATTGCTAATACCATCTAACCCAGGCAGCGTTCTGGTAACCTCTTCAACAACCCCTCCAAAGTCTTCACATCCTTCCTGTAGTGGGGTGACCAGAATGGCACACAATGCTTCAAAAGTCACCTAAACCAAGTCCTATAAAGCTGTGACATGGCTTCCTGACTCTTTAGTTTAGTTTAGTTTAGTTTAGTTTATTACCACGTTTACCGAGGTACAGTGAAAAGCTATTGTTGCGTGCTAACCAGCCACCGATTCTTATACTCAATGCCCCGCTAATGAAGGCAAGCATACCAAACACTTTATTTACCATTCCATCCAAGAGAGGAACTCGCTATCAAAACATGGAGGGGACGGGGGACACCATTTTGTGGCGGCCACGCGCGCATGCGCACACTCACACACACGCGCGAGGCTTCGGAGACTCAATCCAGCGCTAAAAGCGGAGGTTTTAAAATCGGGATCACAAAAACTTGGGGGGGCTGTCCTCCTCTTCTCAAAACATGGGGGGGACGTGTCCCCTCTGGCCCCCCCGGGTTTTCCGCCCCTGATTCCATCTACTTTTAGTTTTTTTTGTTTCGGTTCAGAGATACAGTGCAGAAACAGGCCCTTTTCAGCCCACTGAGTCTGCTCCGACCAGCAATCCCCGTACACTCGTTCCATCCTACACACTGGGGCCAATTTACAATTTTTACCGAAGCCAATTAACCTAATAATCTGTAAGTCTTTGGAGTAAAGGAGGAAACTGAAGGGCCCAGAGAAAATCCACGCGGTCACAGAGAGAAAGTAAAAACTGCGTACAGACAGCACCCTGAGTCAGGATCGAACTAGGATCTCCGGAGCTGTAAGGCAGCAACACTGACTCCATTCCAATGGATCTTGATGTGATCTTTGGGTTCACTTTTCTGTGAGGTCAAAGGACTTTAAAAACAACAGCGCTGGCAACAGCACCTTCCTGTCACACGATATGTTCACACTGCAGGACGCTGTGCAGGCCAGAACTTCCAGTACATTTTGCCTTTTAGTCTTTCGCTTCGACCGTTCCTGCACATTCCCAGCAATGTTCAAGTTAATGCCGAACTAATTCTTTACATTTCTCAGCAAAGGTAAAACTGAGCAAAGCTGTGCTGTCAGAAATTTACAACTCTCCGAAATATTACTGTGTGTTTTTTTTTTTCACCGACGTGTTATCTCGACTTGTTTGGGTATAAAACTGCTTCTGAGTTAACAGGCTGTGGTGGAACCTCTAACCACAGGAGTAAGTACATAACCTAGGGTGCTGCACCAACACAGGATACCTTGAGGTAACTCGGCACTGTCTGAGATGCCTTCCTCTCGATGACAAATCAAACCGATTTCCCTCTGCTTGTGCCTGGGGAACACTTGCTTGTTCAAGATAGACATAAAATGCTGGAGTAACTCAGCGGGACAGGCAGCATCTCTGGAGAAAATCAATAGGTGACGTTACGGTTCGGGAACCTTGCGGGGGGGGGGGCATCGATTCGAGGGTAATGCACCAGTACCGAGCACGGGGACTTTGGACTTTGAATAATGGTGCCCAAAATGGTGGCGCTCGCATGTGTTGTATTTGCGAAAATATTTCATTGTGCAGTTACAGATGAGACAGATAAAGCACACTTGAACTATTAAACTATTCTTCAGACCTGATACATTGCCCATCCTGGTGGAGTAGTTTATTCTGATCCAAGAACATTGCTGATCTTTTAATTCTGTGGACTTTCCCTCACTAATCCTTATCCCTTGATTTGCTTAATATATAGAACTCTGTTGATTCCTTTCCTGGTTATACCCAGAGCCTCAGATCCACAGACAACTTGGGTAGTGAGTTCCAAAGACTCAACACCCTCATGGAAAAGAAACCCCTTCACATCTCTGCCTAGAATAGCTGATTCCTATGGATTATTAGTTTGAGTTTAGTTTATTGTCATTTGTACCGAGGGACAGTGAAAAGCCCTTGTTGCCTGCTAACCAGAAAGATAATACAGTGTATTGTGTATTAACATAGAAACATAGAAAATTGGTGCAGGAGGAGTAGGCCAGTCGGTCCTTCGAGCTAGCACCACCATTCAATATGATCATGGCTGATCAACCAAAATCAATAAATCCGTTCCTGCTTTCTCCCCATAACCTTTGATTCCGTTAGCCCTAAGAGCCATATCTAACTCTCTCTTGAATACATCCAGTGAATTGGCCTCCACTACCTTCTGTGACAGAGAATTCCACAGATTCACAACTCTCTGGGTGAAAAGGTTTTTCCTCATCTCAGTTCTAAATGGCTTACCCCTTATTCTTAAACTGTGACCCTTGGTTCTGGGCTCCCCCAAACATCGGGAACATTGTAGAACATTAGAACATTGTAGCTCAGGAACAGGGACTTCAGCCCGCAATGTCCATATTGAACAAGATGCCAAGGCAAACTAAGTCTATTACGTGACCCATGCGTGTGGTGCCAACTTTGTCCATGTAACAAATCTATGGCAACCTTCATGTTTTCCTGTTCTGTTGCTGAGATTATTCTGATATTCTTTGCCTTTCCTTTTCAATTCCTTGTCACGGTGCCAGGTTGCAGCTGGTTGCTGGGCGAAAACTGATATTTCCTTTGCACTGGCCCTGTGACTTCTGTCAAGAAATGTGGCACAGCTGTTGACACCATGAGCCATACAGCCACAGGAAATGTGATGGGAATCGAAGAGTGAATATGCTGGGATAATGCTTCCTCCACTGCTGTTCTGCTCTGTTAGTTTTACCATTCACTCTGCCATCTTCACTCCTGGACTTTGGACGATCTTTAGCGCCTTATGTTGACGTCTACGGTTTAAAGACTGATTGATTGAAAGAGACAGCATGGAAACAGGACCTTCAGGCCCCCCGAGTCCACATTGACCATCGATCATCCGTTCACACTAGTTCCATGTTATCCCATTTTCTCATCCACTCCTGACACCCAATGGGGTCATTTTACAGGAGGCTAATTAGCCTACAAACCCACACGGTCACGGGAAGAACGTGCAAACTCCACACCGACAGCACCGGAGGTCAGGATCGAACCTGGGTCTCTAGCGCTCTGAGGCATCAGCTCCACCAGCTGCACCAGTGTGTTGCCCCTTTGCCCAATGTGCCACACATGTGCCACTGATGCAGCCTGATCTGTTGAGCATTTCCACCCTTAGATTACCAGCATAGGCAGTATTTTGGTTTGTTTTCCACAGTTATGCCTTGTTTAGTCTATTATTTGACTCGCTAACTACCAACCTAGAATTTTTTTTGTCTTCGTACCAAATGAAGCGTAATTTCAGGCTGTGAGCGTGATTGTAGCTCCATGCTGTGGTTTGTTATCTGTGAGGTTCGGAGGGTGTTGGCGCGACTGTTAGTGAGTCCACCTGTGATTGCCGCTGTCACAGCTCTCCCAGTTTATTGATGGAATTACTCTCGGTCTGTGTTTGTGTTTATGAATGTTTGCGATGCTGCCATTGCAAGATTTTGTCATGATTTATGATGTCCTGCGTTCCCATTTATTTCTCGCCACAGCCTGAATATAGATTTCCAGATTCATCATCCGCCGAGCCACTTATCTGCTATTCTAGTGACACTTTGCTGCGTTAAAGCAGCAAATCACTGGGGTTTTTTTTAATGGACATTTTATTGTCAACAGAAAACCTCTAATGGCAGATATTTTCATCTCAGTGAAGTGGAGGGGATGCTGTCTCGCCAATCACTCTGACCTCGTGTGTACGAAGGAACTGCAGATGCTGGTTTAAACCAAAGGTAGACACAAAATGCTGGAGTAACTCAGCGGGACAGGCAGGGTTGAGACCCTTCTTCAGACTCTGACCTCGTTCTGTCCTGAGAGTGTAGTCTAGTGTATAGATACAGCATGAAAACAGGCCCTTCGGCCCAACTAGTTCATGCCGAATGTTGATCACTCATTTATATTGGGTTTATGCAAGTAAAGATGTTGTTGTTCCATTGTCAGTACATGTGTCAATTAAACGCTCCTGACTCTCGACTCTTGTTCAATTTAATGCTGTGCAAGAGATAATTGATTGATTGAAAGATACAGCATGGAAACAGGTCCTAACGCCATTGAATCCATGCCAACCCGTTCACATTAGTACTGTTATCCCACATTCTCATCCACTCCTGATATACAAGGGGAAATTTTACAGAGGCCAATTAACCTCCAAGCCCGCATGTCTCTGTGATGTGGGAGGAAGCAGAGCACCCTGAAGAAACCATGCGGTCATAGGGAGAATGTGCAAACTCCACACAGCCAGCAACCGAGGTCAGGATCAAAACTGGTACTGTGAGGCACTGCTGAGAGGTTGAAAACTCACATATATAACCTGCAAATAGCTTTTGTTCCTGCAGGAAAACTGTGGATAATTATGGATTTTATTTCACTGTGGGAGATGGCTATGTATAAATTAGGTGCATGATTACAACAACAACTGGGTTTCAAAATGAAATCGCTGACTGAATTGCACTTTGGCAGATCCTGAGGTTTTGAACGTTGCTAAGCCGAATCCAAATTATTTCATTGAAAAGGTCCAAACTTTTCTGACTTGCCTATTTTCCTTGGGACTGGAGATCTACATAAATACTATAGCGTATAGAAGAAGGGTCCCGACCCGAAATATCGCCTGTTTATCCCCATCGCAGATACTGCCTGACTCGCTGAGTTACTCCAGTACTTTATTTACCGCTAAAGGTTCACACTGTGGACTGATGAGCCATTTCTCGGAACTTACACACCTGGGGACCATTTTATCTTCCAAAAGTGGTTGAAATTGAGTTGTGTGGGAAAATAAAATGAACCGGCAAACCCGCATGTGTTTGGGATGTGGGAGGAAACCAGAGGAACCTTAAAGAAACAAGTCCAGTCCCAGGGAGAACTTACAAGCTCCTCTTGAGCGAGGACAGCAGCTACTTTCGTATAGAAACACATAGTCATGGAGTCATACAGCATAGAAATAAGCCCTTCGGCCCTACTTGCCCATGACCAAGATTTCCATCTATGCTGGCCCCACCTGCCTGCATTTGGTCCATTAACCTCTAACCTTTCCTATACATGTACCTGTCCAAATGTCTTTTAAATATTGTTATAGTACTTGCCTCAACTACATCCCCGAGCAGTTCGTTCCATAACCCTTCAGGTTTGTAGGTTAATTGGCTTTGGTAAAATTGTGAATTGACCCTGGTGTGTAGGTTAGCGTTAGTGTACGCAGCGATCATTGGTCGGCGCGGACTCGGTGGACTGGAGGACCTGTTGCCGTGCTCTATCTCTAAAGTAAAAGTGAAGTAAAAGTGACATAATTCATTCATTCATTCATTCATTCACTGTAGTTCTAACCACTGCATCAATCTTTTGATCAATTAATACTTCCCCAATCTGTAACACTTAAATGCTGTTTGTTATTTCCTCTTTAAGTCAGATCATTTTATCCTTTGCGATGGTGGTTGTTTCTCAGAGCTTGTATTACATTGAACGGGGGAAGTTTTTGAAAGTTTCCTTACTTTGGGGGTGTCTGTAATAAACATTATTTGAGTCTCACCCACAATAAGCACTAATGTAAGAGCAGGAAAGTGACCTTTATATTTTCTCACTTACACTGCAATCTTATATTTCTATCCTGTTTACATGATTCGAAGGAGCAGATCTGCAACAGTGAAATGTGCCCGAAGATAGCAAATAAAATACTGAATATGTACTGAAGCACTAAATTTAAAAAGCCCTGCTATTTAACATAAGTCATTCTGCATCGAACACTTGGTCGAAATAAAAGATCAGCATTTAGACACAGTGGCAGCAGTTTCCATCTCGGTATCTACCTGAATAATCATAATCACAATCATAATCATACTTTATTAGTCAAGTATGTTTTGCAACATATGAGGAATTTGATTTGCCATACAGTCATACCAATAAAAAGCAACAAGGCACACAAAATACATTTTAACATAAACATCCACCGCAGTGACTCCTCCACATTCCTCACTGTGATGGAAGGCGAAAAGAAAAGTTCGATCTCTTCCCTTCATTGTTCTCCCGCAGTCGGGGGCCTCGAGCCTTCCGTTGACTGGACGATCTTGGCTCCTGTAGCCGGGGGTCTGGCCCTCTGCATCGGGGCGATCAAGCTCCCTGCATCGGGGGGGGGGGGGTGTTAGCTCCCCCGCGCCGGGCGATCGGACACCGGGGTTGGGGCTAGTCGAACCTTCTGCATCGTTGGAGCTTCCCGACTCGGCCTCTACCCGAGACTGCGAGCTCCTCGATGGTGAAATCCGCAAGCTGCAGTTGGAACGTCGATCCCATGCAAGGAATCGGCTCCGATGTTAAGTCCACGCCCCCGTGGTGGGGCTCAATGTCAGTCCTGAAGGCACCTGTGGTGCCATTCCACTGACATAGTGTAGTGTATTTTCCTAGACAAAATAAGATGCCAGAATGCATATAAATTAAAAATTAAGCTACATTTATTGACAACTTTTTTCCATCAATGTACCCTTATCTTGTCTTTTGATTTTGTGACCAATCAACTTTTTTTTTTAATGATACAACGCGGATACAGGCCCTTCGGCCCACCGAGTCAGCACCCCCGCACATTAACTAGCGACCCCGCACATTAACTAGCGACCCCGCACATTAACACTACTACTCTACGCCCACTAGGGACAATTCTTAAATTTATACCAAGCCAATTAACCTACAATCAACCTATGCTTTTTGAGTGTGGGAGGAAACCAAGGATCCCGGAGAAAACCCATGCAGGTCAAGGGGAGAACGTACAAACTCTGTCCAGCAAGCACCTGTAGTCAGGATCGAACCGGGGTCTCTGGCGCTGTGAGGCAGTAGCTTCCCATTCTGTGTTGATTTTGTGACCAATCAACTTCTGATTGAAGAAACTAATGACTATGTAGTATAAATTCACCACGTTTATAAATCAAATCTAATCTTTCATTCTTTAGAACTGCACTGACATTGTGTACAGTAAGCACTGCCATTGTCTGTTGTGTCTGTGCCACAATATGTTGACTCTCGTTACTATTCACCGTACTCTTGCCAGGACCCGCGTGGTACTTTAGTTTTGTTTAGACATAGAGCATAGAAACTGGCCCTTCGACCCACTGAGTCCGCACCGACCATCGATCGCCCCTTTCACGCCAGTTCCATGTTATTCTCACCTTCGCACATCTGCTGCCTCACGGTGCCAGAGACCCGCCCGGGTTTGATCCTGACCTGGGGTGCTGTCTGTGTGGAGTTTGCACATTCTCCCTCCCACTATGTGGGTTTACCTCAGTACATGTGATAAGAATAAACCTAAACATAAATCTAGAACCTAAACTTAAAACCTCTACCTGCTACACCACTGTGCCTCAGTTGAGGTTTACAAAACCTTGGCCTGACACTCTGGGCATTTGGATCAGACCTGCCTGTAAATTGATATCTGCTCTGCCTTATGCTGTGGATTGGTGACATTATTGTCATCGAGGTGATATAACACTTGCCAATTATAACTTGTGATTGCTTCAAAAGTGGCAGCGACAACTTCACCCCAGTGTTCTGTAAATCAGTTACTGTTTCCACACCATTGGAGGTAATTGGAGAAAGCATTAATCAAGAGCTTGCATGCCTGGCTCGAAGGGCCGAACGGCCTACTCCTGCACTATTGTCTATTGTCTATTGTCTGCCAGAAACTCTTTTTTGGTGCAAAGTTTGAAACAGCCCCTGTTACCTGTCAAAAAAACTTCTTGGAAAGTGTAGCTGAAAGAATCTAGCACCAACGAATGGCCTCCCAGCAGAGCGAGATGTCCAACGGGGAAGGTTGGCCCGCTCCAGACTGCAGGAGTACGCGCTGAGGGGCTCGCTGAAGCTTGCTGCAGCTAACGCCAAGGCTCTGTGGAGGAGGACCACAGTCTAGGGTTCCACCACAGCAGGACGTCGAGGGGTAGAGTCCAGTGGGAACATCCCTGAAACAAAGGAAGGGATATCAAGGCTGCTTGGCTTAAGGGTAGTCTGCAAACACTACTGAACATGACACTAATGAATGTATAGACACTGAGAATGTCAGAAGAGATTTTGCACTGTAGATAGACACAAAAAGCTGTAGTGGCTGGTCAGGCAGCTTCTCTGGAGAAAAGGAATATATGGCGTTTTGGGGTTTGAGACCCATGCACTGTTCCTGTTTTGCACATGTTTTTAATTCTGAATTAAGTTTATTTTTGGAAATTTAAAAAAAAAAAAGGTTCCCATTATGTCAGCCTGTCGAGCCTTTCATGCGGTTTGTGGGGTTAAGTGGTTGGTGGCTGGGATGGTGAACATGGTGATGGGAAGCAGACGTCTTTAAAAGAACTCAGGGAAAGCACGGCAAAAGAAAATGGGGTGGAAGGTTATTCGGAGGCTATTTCACTGAATACTCCAATTAGAGCTCTTTGACCCTGCATCAAGACAAGCCTTCCTTTTGAGTATCCAGTCTGGGCAAAACACCCAAGCACGCAAAATAAATTTAGAGTCACACAGCATGGAAACAGGCCATTCGGCCCAACTTTCCAATGCTGGCCAACATGTACCATCTATGCTCGTCCCACCTGCCAACGTTTGGCCCATATCCCTCTTATCACTTCCTATCCAACTACCTGTCCAAGAGTTTTTTTAAATGTTGTTATATATTACTTATAGAAACTTACAAAATTCTTTGTAAGGGAAAGCAGATTATTATCTAAACGGTGGCCGATTGGGAAACGGGGAGATGCAGCGAGACCTGGGTGTCATGGTACACCAGTCATTGAAGGTAGGCATGCAGGTGCAGCAGGCAGTAAAGAAAGCGAATGGCATGTTGGCCTTCATAGCAAGAGGATTTGAGTATAGGAGCAGGGAGGTTCTACTGCAGTTGTATAGGGTCTTGGTGAGACCACACCTGGAGTATTGCGTGCAGTTTTGGTCTCCAAATCTGAGGAAGGACATTATTGCCATAGAGGGAGTGCAGAGAAGGTTCACCAGACTGATTCCTGGGATGTCAGGACTGTCTTATGAAGAAAGACTGGATAGACTTGGTTTATACTCTCTAGAGTTTAGGAGATTGAGAGGGGATCTTATAGAAACTTACAAAATTCTTAAGGGGTTGGACAGGCTAGATGCAGGAAGATTGTTTCCGATGTTGGGGAAGTCCAGGACAAGGGGTCACAGCTTAAGGATAAGGGGGAAATCCTTTAAAACCGAGATGAGGAGAACTTTTTTCACACAGAGAGTGGTGAATCTCTGGAACTCTCTGCCACAGAGGGTAGTTGAGGCCAGTTCATTGGCTATATTTAAGAGGGAGTTAGATGTGGCCCTTGTGGCCAAGGGGATCAGAGGGTATGGAGAAAAGGCAGGTACGGGATACTGAGTTGGATGATCAGCCATGATCATATTAAATGGCGGTGCAGGCTCGAAGGGCCGAATGGCCTACTCCTGCACCTAATTTCTATGTTTCTATGTTTCTATGTTTCTTAAGGAGTTGGACAGGCTAGATGCAGGAAGATTGTTCCCGATGTTGGGGAAGTCCAGAACAAGGGGTCACAGTTTAAGGATAAGGGGGAAATCTTTTAGGACCGAGATGAGAAAAACATTTTTCACACAGAGAATGGTGAATCTCTGGAATTCTCTGCCACAGAAGGTAGTTGAGGCCAGTTCATTGGCTATATTTAAGAGGGAGTTAGATGTAGCCCTTGTGGCTAAAGGTATCAGGGGGTATGGAGAGAAGGCAGGTACAGGATACTGAGTTGGATGATCAGTCATGATCATATTGAATGGCGGTGCAGTCTCGAAGGGCCGAATGGCCTACTCCTAATTTCTATGTTTCTATGGGAGATGTTGTTACTGTACCTGCCTGTGTTTGGCCCATATCCCTCAAAACCTTTCCTATCCATCTACCTGTCCAGGTGTTTTTTAAGTGTTGTTATAGTACCTGTCCCAACTATCTACTCGTTGCATATACCCACTTGAGTGAAAAAATTGCCCCTCAGGGTGCTACAGTATATCTTTCCCTTCTCACCCTAATCCCATCTCCTCTGATTCTTGACACCACGACCCTGAGTAAGAGACTGTGCATTCACCTTATCTATCCCCCTCGTGATTTCATACACCTCCATAAGATCCCCCCTCAACCCTCCAGTGCTCCAAGGTATAAAGTCTTATATTTGCCTCAGGGCAGCACAAAGTAATGGGAGGAAGCCTAGGCACCCGAGGAATGCAGAGTTTATCGAAGTTTTCAGTGCACTTTTTCGCTTTCACAGAGGTTTCAGAGTGTTGCTAAAAATATGGAACTCACCAGATGAGTCACTTTTCACTTTTACTGCTCTTTCACTTTTTTATACCCTGTTACCTGCACGGTGGGTGTCTGAACCACTCGAAACTCACAGCGAGGGGGGGGGGGAGGTCGGGCTCGATCTTAGTCAGCATAAAAGAAAGCTACAGCAAAAGCACAAGGCCGAAGCAAGCCAGAAGCTGGCTTTGAAAACAGAACTGAAAAACCCACTTGCCAGCTTCCCTTTCTGAAAGACAAACAACAACAGGATGTTACCGACTCTAGTATTGGGGTTGGATCCTCCACTTACTCATTTGGAGAGCATTGGACTGTAAATAAACCAACTACATTGGAAAATAGAGAGGTTGTGTGTGTGGGGTTAGCGAGCTGCTTGAAACTATATTCTTACTTCTGATCAGGACTGAAAGGCCTAACCTGCCCACGGATTTGTATTGCAAGCCCTAGTGAGTAACCGCAGTGACTGTGCCGGGCCATGTGCAAGCCCATCTCCAGTGCACTCTCTCTTTCGTTGCTTCTATTTCTGTCAGCAAGAAGTGAGTGTCGAAACTTGCATGGCTGGGCCCGTGAATCCCCAAGACTACTTGCGATAGACTGACCTCAATTGACGCAAAGTGCTGGAGTAACTCCGTGGGTGCCGGCAGCATCCCCGGAGAACATGGACAGGTGACGTTTCAGGTCGGGACCCGAATAAGAGCACCTGTCGCTGTTCTCCGGAGTTGCTGCCTGACCCGCTGAGTTACTCTAGCATTTTGTGTTGTTTTTTTTGTAAAACCGCATTTGGCGTTCCTTGTATTTACAGACCGACTTTAATCATTTCCACCCGGCCCTGAACCTTTGTCTCAATTGATGGACAAAGCCAAGAAATGTTAATCCTCAGGGCACACCAACCATCAGGTTACCTATAACATAGCAACCAACGTTTCCCACTCATTCTGCTCTTCTGCCACCTTTATACAGGGTACAATCATCAATGCACACCTTTTCACCACATGAAGAAGACTTCCAACACGTTCAGGTTTAGTTTTGTTAATGTCACATGTACTGAGGAGCAGTGAGAACCTTTGTTTTGCATGCCTACTATACTATTGCATAATAGACAACTTACATAAACTCGCACTTACAAAAGCAATTCTTTAAACCCGAGTATATTTCCGAGTTGCATGCCAGGGTAGTCTCGGTAGCATAGCGCGACTGCACATGCGGCCGTATTCTTGTTGTGTGTTGTTGTGGTTCTTGTTGATGTTTCCACATGGTCTTCATTTCGGAGCTCACACATAGTCTTCACCACGGAACTCCCACAGTCTCCACGGCGGAGCTCCCACATGGACTCCAGGACGGTTCCCACATAGTCTCCACGATGGAGCTCCCACATGGTCTCCACGACGGAGTTACCACCTAGTCTCCACGACAGAGGTCCCACATGGTCTCCACGACGGAGTTCCCACATAGTCTCCGTGACGGAGCTCCCACATAGTCTCCATGATGGAGCTCCCGCGTGGGCCCTGTGTCGGTGCTCCCATGCTGGTGCTCCTGCTGGTACTGTACAGTACAAATAGTAAATGTGCATGTGTGCAGTAGTGCTTTAGTAACAACTGACTTACACAAGGGCCCGGAGGATGTAACCGTTATTTAAGTCATGGAGGCGTCTGCACGCAAATACCATCAAGCCAAACTCACAAACAATGGGAAGATACAGAGTGCAGAACTGCAGTTCTCAGAATTGCAGCGCATCAGTTCCATAGGCAAAGCCCAATGTCCTCAATGGGGTAGAGGTGAATCGGGACTGTACACTGGCTTACAATTATTACTGAAGCCAATTAACCAACAAACCAGTACTACCTTGGAGTGTGGGAGGAAATCGTAGCACCCGGATGGCCCACGTGGTCATGGGGTGAACGTGCAAACTCCATACAGACAGTACCCGTAGTCAGGATCGAAGCCGGTCTCTGCCGCTATGACGCAGCTGCAGCCCAAATTCCTTCTCATCTCCATTCGAAAGGTCCGTCCTTTTACTCTGATGCTGTGCCCTCTGGCTTTGGACTCTCCCACTACTGGAAACATTGTCTCGGCATCCCCTCGATCGAGGCCTTTCATTATTCACCCTCCTCCTGCCATCCTAAGGGCACGCCGTTCCCACAAGACAGGGTGGGTAAAATCCTCGGCAATGTTTACCGGGCAGCTGTTGCTTCCACCAGTACAATAATATCATGTTACACGATCGAAACGTCACTCTATAATTATGTTGGAAATGATTGATGACCATCAAAGGTAATACGGCAGTGATATTACATATTGCATCAACCACACTGGGAAATATGTCAGACTAACTCTTTATGTAATGCCCAGGTTATTTTTCACCCCTGCAGACACAGATCAATGGACAAAGACAACTTACTGCCAAGTTCTGTAGCCTTCAGGGCTAAAGTTAAAAGGATCTGATGGCATAGGTTATGATTGTGAGCATTCAGATAATACAACTAATAATGGGTCAAAAGTACACTTAGTGCTGGAATAACTCAGTGGGTCAGGCAGCATCCCTGGTGATGTTTTGGGTCCAGACCGAATCGGTGGTAAAGAAAGCAAACTCAATGCTGGCATTGATTTCGAGACGCCTTGTCTACAAAGAGAGAGATGTAATGGAAGGTAGACACAAAATGATGGAGTAACTCAGTGGGTGAGGCAGCATCTCTGGAGAGAAGGAATGTGCGACGTTTCGGGTCGAGACCCTTCTTCAGACTGAATGTCAGACTAAACAGGGATGTAATGTTGAGGCTCTACAAGGCGCTGGTAAGGCCTCGTTTGGAATATTGTGAGCAATCTTGGGCACCATATCTGAGGAAGGATGTGCTGGCTCTGGAGAGGGTCCAGAGGAGGTTTACAAGAATGATCCCAGGAATGAGTAGGTTAACCCATGATCAGCGTTTGTTGGCATTGGGCCTGTAGTCAGTGGATATTTTTAAGGCAGAGATAGATAGAGTATTGATTAGTACAGGTGTCAGAGGTTATGGGGAGAAGGCAGGTGAATGGGGTTAGGAGGGAGAGATAGATCAGCCATGATTGAATGGCTGAGTAGATTTGACGGGCCGAATGGCCTAAATTTACTCCTACTCCTTATGACCCTTCCCCTTCCTCAGACTGATTGTAGGGATGGGAGAAGAAAGCTGGAAGAGAGGAGGGGCAGGACAAAGCGAGACAGATAATAGGGCGAATTCAGTCTGAGGAATGGTCTCGACTCGAAACGTCAGCCACTTCTTCGCTTCAGAAATACAGCCTGTCCTGCTGAGTTACTCCAGCATTTAGTGTGTATTGCCAGGGGAGGTAGTTGGGGCAGGTACTGTAACAGCATTAGAAAGACATTTGGACAGGTACATGGACAGGAAAGGTTTAGTGGGATAAGGACCGACGCGGGTAGTTGGGGCTGGTGTAGATGGGGCATCTTGGTTGGCGTGGGCAAGTTGGGCTGAAGGGCCTGTTTCTTTGCTGTATGACTCTATGACCATGACATTTGTGAGTCATCATCTTTGGATAAACTCATTCAAGTGCTGATGGAGGGGGTGGTATTTTTGACTTGTTTGAGTCGATAGGTTACCTTTGATTATCAATTGAAAGCCACTGCCACCAGAAACTCAATTGAAAGCATCTCTTTCTCAGGACTTTCTAGCTCATTCATCTCACACTAGACCAGTAATCCAGAGGCAGGCATTACTTCAGGGAAGGTACTCTTGCAGTTTAATCATTCTTGAAAAAGCCATGGGTTACGTGTATTTCAAGTTAATTGTATGTTTGAGAAATTTGAGTGGGAGGATGTTGATGGTAAGTTTATGAATTTACTGTTCATAAGTGACAGGAGCAGAATTAGGCCATTCGGCCCATCAAGTCCTCCGTTCGATCATGGCTGATCTATCTCTCCCTCCTAACCCCATTCTCCTGCCTTCTCCCCATAACATAGAAACATAGAAATTAGGTGCAGGAGTAGGCCATTCGGCCCTTCGAGCCATAGGCATAACCCTGACACCCTTGACCTATACGAAAGATGCAGCTTGAAACAGGCCCTTTGGCCCTACTGTAATTTTCTTACACCTTTAATTGCTGTATTACCCAGAAACCCATCGATCTTTGAAAGAACTCGGTGACAGAGCCTTTGTAATGCCTCAGCTTTTCCACAAAACTCTAGAAAAGACCCCAAGTTTTTTGATTGAGAGATGCAGAAGAGAAACCGACCATTTGGCCCATCGAATCCATGCCAGCCACCAATCACCCATTCACACTAGTCCTATCTCACTTTCTCATTCACTCCCTACACACTAGGGGCAATTTACAGAAGGCAACTATTCTATTAACCCACTCGTCTTTGTGATGTGGAGGGAAACCCGTGCACCTGGAGGAAACACATGTGCTCTCAGGGAGAACGTGCAAACTCTACGCAGACAGCACCCGAGGTCAGGATTGAACCTGGGTTTCTGACACAGTGAGGCAGCCGCGCCACTGCACCGCTCTTAGTTCCAATCAAAAATCGCAATGGCAACAGCAGGAACTTGTAATTACTTATTCAATTTAGTGAAATGTCCCCAGCTACTTTACAGGAACATTATTCAATAAGATTTGCAGTTTGCACAGGAGATGATAATCAGAAAACTCTGCAGGTATTAAACAAGAGCTAAAGAGCACTGAGCCATAATTTGCCGGGAGAAACAGTGACTAACTTTGAGCTATGGGGTGGAACAACTTAGCTACTCATGCGAGCTGGATCATTGCTTCAAGGCCCAACTCTATAACTTGGGAGGCATCCTTGCATTTCTGCTAATTGCACGTCTGAACCCTCACTGCAACTCTCGCCCACTGAGGGGCGGCATGAGGTCTACTGTGACCTTAATAAAGCACTTGGGACTTCACTAGAGAAAGGTAATTAATGCCTAGGGACGCAACACCTTCACGAAAAGCCCACAGGACCATTAGCTCTTTTTCAAATGTTATTCCTTGGTCTTTCCCAGGGCACCAGCCTATCCTGGGAATGATATGGCATCATTCCAATTTTCCTCCCAGCAGCCAGAGCCTTGTAGATGGCAGCCATTTTTTCGATGAATGCATTGACCTTGCAATTTGATCTGTGGTGAAAGTCCTGCATTTTTACGATGCTCAGGTGTACCTCGAGGTGTCCCAAGGCGACTGACTTCTGAAGTGAAGCCACTGTCGTAATAGAGGCCAATGTTTAATTTAGTTCAGTTCAGAGATACGGTGTGGAAACAGGCCCTTCGGCCCGCTACAACTGTGCCGACCCAGCACGGTACACTAACACTGTCCTACACACCAGGGACAATTTACAATTCTTACCGAAGCCAATGTACCTACAAACCTGCACATCTATGGAATGTGAGAATAAATTGGAGCACCCGGAGAAAACCCATGCGGTCACAGGGAGAAAGTACAAACTCCGTACAGACAGCACCCATTGTCAGGATTGAACCCAGGTCTCTGATGCTGTAAGACGGAAACTCATACAGCCCTAAGGCACAACTTGCCCATGCTGACCAACATGCTCCTTCAACACTAGTCCCACCTACCTGTCTTTGGCCTATATCCATCTAAGCGTATCCTATCCATGTAATTGTCTAAATGCGTCTTAAACGGCATGATGGTGCCTGCAACTCTGTTAAATCTGTGTTCCTATGAAATCTTTCCCCTTTCACTTTAAGGTTCTTGCTCTCAGGTTCTTGATTCCCCTGCTCTGGGTAAAATGGTCTTTGGATTCTCCTTGTAATTTTGTACATCGCACAGCCTCTCACGCTCCAAGGAATGAAGTCCAATCTCCAGTGTGGCTCCAGTTCCAATGCAAGAGGCACCATTAGCAACTGTTTACTGACCTACAATTGGAGGTGGAGATGAGGTTTCCACTAGTGGAAGAATCTAGGACTAGAGGGCATAGCCTCAGAATTAAAGGATGTTCTTTGAGGAAGGAGATGTAGAGGAATCTCTTCAGTCAGAGGGTGGTGAATCTGTGGAATTCTTTGCACAGAAGGCTGTGGAGGCAAAGTCAATGGATATTTTTAAGGCAGAGATAGAAGATTCTTGATTAGTACAGGTGTCAGGAGTTATGGGGAGAAGGCAGGAGAATGGGGTCAGGAGGGAGAGATAGAGCAGCCATGATTGAATGGCGGAGTAGACTTGATGGGCCGAATGGTCTAATTCTGCTTCTATCACTTATGATCTTATGATTAACGTTTGCATCAAACATAGTTTTTGATGAAAGAAATCTCACATCGAATGTCTAGGATGTAAAATTGCTTGACATTGGCTGTCAGTATTTCCATCGAGCAGCTCTCGAGGGTTTCAACATTGTTTCCATGCAATATCTCAGGGGCATATTAGTGCAGTGTTGTGCTGTGTGATCTGAGAATGGCATAGACAGGGGAGTTCAGTGAACCAAGTACAACAGGGCCTTCCTTGTAAGTGTATAATTGATTTTCCACAACCTTATTATACACTTAACTGCTTGTCGAGCTTTAACCCCAGGTAGCCCTGGGGAAATGCTCGTGTTTCTGACTTTGGAAGTTTCACTCGCCCACTGCCATGCGGAGACAAAGGCTTGCACAGAGGTACTGTCTTTATGCAAACTATTAAAAGCTACCGTGATACTGAAAGATGATACTGAAAGATGGGGAGGAGGCCAAAATCTCCTGGTTCACGCACAAAGAAAAAAACGGCCATTTAAATTTAGGAAGGTGAGAGTGGTGGCAAGGAGAGGCATTATGGGGCGCCACGGTGGCGCAGCGGTAGAGTTGCTGCCTTACAGAGCCAGCAACCCCGGTTCGATCCTGACCACGGGTGCTGTCTGTACGGAGCTTACACATTCTCCCTGTGAATGCCTAGGTTTCCTCCTGATGCTCTGGTTTACTCCCCACACTCCAATGATGTACAGGTTTGAACATCTCCAACACTGATTTGGAAATTGTTCATCTTCTCGTACTCAGGAGGCGCTTGAGCCTCAACCTCCCCCCCCCCCCCCCCCCCCCTCCACTACCCCCCCCTCCCCCAACCCATTCCATTGCAGAGTGCAGCAGAAGGGAAGACCCAAGACAGCTCACATTGGACTTTAGACTAGCGACTCTAGAGATTTTAGAGATACAGCATGGAAACAGGCCCATCGGCCCAACGAGTCCTCGCCAACCAGCAATCCCTACCCATACCCTTTTTACCGAAGGTAATTAAAATACAAACCTGTATGCCTTTGGAGACTGGGAGGAAATTGGAGCACATGGAGGAAATCCACAGGGCGAATGTACAAACTCCATACAGACAGCACCCGTAGTCTGGATCGAAACCGGGACTCTGGCGCTGTAAGGCAGCAACTCTACCGCTGTGCCACTGTGCCACCCAAAACCAAATGTGTGGAGAGGAGAGGAGGATCCTCATGCATCAGCTTATTTAATGTCAGACCAACCAGCACCTCCTGCCTCATCCCCCCCCCCCCTCCTTTCTACACATTTAACTTTAGCTTTTCTTTAGTTCCATTCACGCCAACCAAACCTAAACATTCTTCACATATTTAATGTACATCTGTTGAAAGCACTTGACTTCAACATTCCTTCTGGCCTTTGTCGCTCCACAGTTTAGTTTGCTTTCAGCAATCGAATCAACAATTTAGTTCAGGGGAGACCCAAAATGCTGCAGTAACTCAGCGGGAGAGGCAGCATCCCTGGGGAAAAGGAATGGGTGACGTGCCAGGTCGAGAGCCTGAAGAAGGGTCACCCATTCCTTCTCTCCAGAGATGCCGCCTGTCCTGCTGAGTTACTCCGGCATTTTCTGCCTAGCTTTGGTGTAAACCAGCATCTGCAGTTCCTTCCTACTCATTTAGCTTAGGGCGCTGGGGGAATCTCATAAAGTCCAGAGATGTATGACTCAGTGGTGGGAGTTCTATTGGCCGAGGCCTGGCAATTAGTTTAGCCATGGTCTGTTCTTTCGCATGCAACATACAAAGAAAGTTGCTTCAATCTTTCAATTGCTTTACAGAATGCGACTGGTACTTTCCATTGACTGAAATTCTCTCTCTTAGTTGACTATTTCTTTCATTTATTATTGCAGCCTGTGAAACATTTTTTTTTTTTTAGATTTCATACAATCATAGAAATATACAGTGCAGAAAAGGGCCTCCAGCCCACAGCACCATATGTACCGCTTGGGTAGCTTGTTACCTAATGGTATGGACAGTGTATTCTCCAATTTTAGGCTACCTCCAAAGCCTCACCCCCCCCTCCACTTTTTCCCCCCCCTACCCCCACTCCCCCCTCCCACCCTCCCAGCCTCTGCCCCCATACCCCCCACCCCCCTCCCCCCCGCACCCCCACTCCCCTGTGCCCTACCTAGACTCACACTTATTTCTCCCCCCCCCTTCACCTACATTCCTTCCTCTGGCTTCACAATTTGCATCTCTTTAATCCCTTTGTCTCGCACCTTCTGCACATAATTAAACAGATAAAGTGCAATAGGCTGCTATTCCAGCTGAGCTATTCCAGCTTTTTGTGTCTATCTTCATCTTTTACCTGCCGTGCTATCTCCTGCCCCTCCTCTCTTCCAGCTTTCTTCCCCTTCCCCCCAATATCAGTCTGAAGAAGGGTCCTTAATCAAGCGTCACCTGTCCGTATTCTCCTGCTAACGTGTTCCTGAATCTGGCGGAACCTGCGTTTGCAAGCCTTTGTTTCTTCTGCACGACGGGAGAGGGGCGAAGAGGGATTGAGTGGGGGTGAAAATGGTCCTTGATTTCTCGAGGCAGTGTGATGTGTCGATGGGAGAGTGAATGGCTTGTTTGAAGGACTAGGGCTACATCCACAACTCTGTAATTTCTTGCAGTCTTGCGGCTGAGGTGTTGCCAAACCAAGCTGTGATGCATCTCAATAGGATGCTTCCTATGGTGCATCTGCAGAAGTTGGGAAGGGTTGTTGGAGACGTGCCAAACTTCTTCAGCTTGCTGAGAAGCGGCCATTTTCCTGACTGGAAGACCCTGATTAGAATCCAAGAAGGGGAGGGCTTTGTACCATGTCCCTTTCAGCCACGTTTAGAGCCTTGAGACTTGGCTGCAGTTCAAAGGCTGATGTAGATTAGATGGGAACACGACAAATTGCACTCCGAGCTGTGCGCACCGTCGTCTGATGATGTGTGTGTGTGTGTGTGTGTGTGTGTGTGTGTGTGTGTGTGTGTGTGTGTGTGTGTGTGTGTGTGTGTGTGTGTGTGTGTGTGTGTGTGTGTGTGTGTGTGTGTGTGTGTGTGTGTGTGTGTGTGTGTGTGTCGGAGAGAACGAGACTGCGAGCTGCAGCAAACAGGACCAAGAACTAAAATCAAGAACAGATAGATTGAAAAAAAAAGTTTTCTTTTGACACGAAATGAGGTTGTTGCTTCCGACCTGCTGCCCTCATGACTCACTCTCTGCACTTTGATTCCCATCAACCGCTTCACTCAAATATGTCACGGTGCCTCCGTGAGTGTAAGCTCAGAACCATTATGAATGTGGAAACCAAGTCAAGCGCGCACTTCCAGCCCCATCATTTGTACCACTGAAGATCCAGAATTAATTGCTGCACATGATGTCATGCAGATACATCGCCATGGCAACACCCAAGGCTGTTGTGTTGACAGCATCACATTCCCTCTCTGGCTGCCGTGAGATGATACTTTCCCCGATGGAGCCGTCTTGTGGAATTCTCCACGAGGCTCTTTAGAAAATGACGAATGGGACTTTAACGTAACTTTAGAGACTGTCTTCTGGGTGTTGAAGGAACACAATCAGTTAACCGTGATGAATTTCACATTGTCGAGCTGCTTTAGAAGAATCTGAAAACTGCGATGTGCGGTGGTGCTTAGTGGGGCGGCACGGTGGCGCAGCGGTAGAGTTGCTGCCTTACAGCACCAGAGACCCCGGTTCGATCCCCACTGCGGGTGCTGTCTGTACGGAGTTTGTACCTTCTCCGGCTTTCTCTAGGTGCTCCGGTTTCCTCCCACATTCCAAAGGCGTACAGGTTTGTAGGTTAATTGGCTTCAGTAAGAATTGTAAATTACCTCCTGCTGTGTGTAGGATAGTACTAGTGTACAAGGATCGCTGGTCAGCGTGGACTCGGTGGGCCGAAGGGCCTGTTTCCATGCTGTATCTCTAGACTAAAACTAAACTAAACATTCTAGTGAGAGGGGAAAAAAAAGATGCAAGGTGCTGGAGTAACCCAGCGGGTCAGGCAGCATCTCTGGAGAACATGGATAGGTGACATTTCGGGTCGGGCCACTTCTTCAGCCTCCACTGTGCTCTTGGGTAGAAAATTCCAAATATTATATTGCCCATCATCATGCCTGCATCTAACCTTTTGAACCATATAAACATTTTGTATCTTTCGATAGACTACCTCGTTCACTAAACTCAGGAGTGTCAATGACCAATCTACTTCACCTCTGCTCATGTAACTCACAAGAATCTATGAAAACCGTTCAAAGTTTTCACTCTGACCTTATCTGTAATTCACATTGCTGGCAGGTTCACCATTGTGTCATATGCCTCTGGCCTGTAACCCTCAACTCAGGGCCACTCTAGTGGCATGGTGGTACAGTTGTGGCCTTACAACGCCAGAGACCCCAGTTCGATCCCCCCTGCTGTCTGTAGGGAGTTTGTATCTACGTGCATTTTATCCGGACACTCCGGTTTCCTCCTACACTCCAAAGGCGTGCAGGTTTATAGGTTAATTGGTTTCTGTAAAATTGTAAATTGTGCTTAGTGTTGTAGGATAGTGTTAGTGTGCAGGGTGATCGGTGGGGCAAAGGGCCTGTTTCCACGCTGTATCTCTAAAGTCTAAACGTCTAGAGTCATTGTAAGTCTCCTGACTAGTGGCATTATGTTCTAGTACACAATTCCAACACATAGGAATGCAGGAGGCTGCAGAGAGTGGGGAATCAGCTCTCTTCTCCATCATAAGCATTTACGGGAAGCAGTGCCTCAAGAAGCCGGCATCTGTCACAAAGGACCCTCACCAACTGGGCCATGCCCTCTTCTCGCTGCTGTTCCCATGGGGCATGAGGTACAGAAGCCTGAAGTCCCACACCTCCAGCTACAGGAGCAGCTCCTTTCCTACAACCATCATGTTCTTGAACAGACCTCGTACAACTCCAATCCTACCTCAGTAGCAAAACACCACCATTCACCTCTCGCACAACCATGGACTTATTTTCCAATTGAATTTTGCACCAATGTCTTGTTTATTCATACAGTCTTTTCTCTTCTCTCTACAGTCTTTTCTGTCCATGTTGCCTGACCTGTTGAATTTCTCCAGCACTTTGTGTCTTTTTTCGTAAACTAACATCTGCAGTTCCTTGTGTCTCCTCCTGATGGTGAGAGGATTGTTGCAATGAAACGTTATGTTTGGAGTATCACGTGCAGTTCTGGCCGCCCCATTACAGGCAATGTGTGGGGGCTTTGGAGAGGGTGCAGAATGAGGTTTAACAGAATGTGGCCTGGATTCGAAGGTTTCAGCTGCAGGGGGTAGACTTGGGTTGCTTTCTGTGGAACATCAGAGGTTGATGGAGAGATTTGATAGAAGTATATAAACATAAGAGAGGCATAGATAATGTAGACAGTCAGAACTTTTTTCTCAGGGTGGAATTGTCCAACACTAGAGGGCACAGCTATAAGGTGAGAGGGGGAAAGCTTAGTGGAGATGTGCGGAGAAAGTCTATTACAGAGAGAGTGAATGTGGCCTGGAATGTTTTGCCAGGGGTGGTGGTGCAAGGAACAGAGGGATGTGGATCATGTACAGGCAGATAAGATCAGTCTGATGAAGGGCCCCGACCTGTAACGTAATCCACTCCTTCTCTCCAGAGATGCTGCCTGTCCCGCTGAGTTACTACAGCACTTGTGTCTGTGGCAGATAAAATCAGTTTAACTTGGCATCATGTTACATAGTGGGCTGAAGGGCTCCTTCCTTTTGCTGTACTGTTTCTACATTCTATAGTTTAATCCCCTTTGAACAGGGAACTCAGTAAAAGCAACAGTGGGAAATGACAGAATGGAACGAGTTAATTGCATGCCCCCTGAGTTACTGTTGGAAAGACAGGTTTAAGACTTCATTCTGGGCTGTTATTCCTGGATGTGGCCACAGGTTACATTGAGCAGCAGTTTAAATAAGTGTATGTTACAGCCAATTCCTTGTAAATTGCACTGTTATTTACACGGTGTAACCCATTCCTTCTCTCCAGGGATGCTGACTTACTCCAGATTTTTGTGTCTAACTTTGGTTTAAACCAGCACCTGCAGTTCCTCCTTACACGTGACGTTGTCCAGCTCAGGTTATCAATATGTATAGGTTTACATTGAAATTCAATATTATTTGTTTTTTTAAAAAAGGATGTGATAACTGGGCACTTTGTGAGATGCTTAGTCAACCTGCTAAATATCCGGTGGGGTGAAGGGAAACCAAAAAAAAAGTGATTTGCGTGGGTGGGTTTCTGATAATGTAAAACAAGCTTGTTTTGGGTCGAACAGTCAGACAGAGAGTTGTGTTTGTGCTCTTCTCTGCCCCCACTTCCCTCTGAGACCGGCCACAGGGGGACGGCTGCAATGCAATTCAGACACCTGCACGTCGCTCCATTTCACCGAGTAGCCAGCCCCGCTTTGTACTCGTGCACCCACTGCGTCTCGCATTCCCTCTCACGCTCACGACACAAGGGTGGTCGGAGTTTCAAAGAGGAGACGCCAAAGCTTGGGAAAACTTTCAATGCAGTAACTCAAATGAATGAATAAGATGGGGTTACAAGAGATTCATGGGGGAGTTAGGACATGGAGCACGTTGGTGCTAACGGGACAGGTAGAAAGATGGACGGTTGTTGCTATTGTTACATTATTATTGTCGTGTGTATCGGGATGCAGTGACAAGCTTTGTTGCGACTCTGTGGGTCAGGCAGCATCCCTGGAGAACATGGATAGGTGATGTTTTGAGTCAGTACCGCTCTTCAGGGTTGTAATCTCAGGATTCATTGCTGTGCCACACACTGGTAAAGATGACAACAGGGTATCAGTGGTGCAGCGGTAGAGTTGCTACCCTGCAACGCAGAGGCCCAGGTTCAACCCTGACCTTGGGTGCTGTCCGTATGGAATTTGTACTTTCTCCCTGTGACCGCCTGTGTTTTCTCCGGGTGCTCCGGTTTTCCCCCACATTCCAAAGACGTGCAGGTTTGTAGGTTAACTGGCTTCTGTAAATTGCCCCAGGTTTGCAGAACGCGAAACTGGGATAACATAGAACTAGTGTGCAGGTGGTCGTTTGTTGGCACGGACTCGGTGGGCCGAAGGGCCTGTTTCCACGATGTGTCTCTAAATCTATAACTAAATGAAGTTGCGGCTACAGAGCTGGTGCAGGAGCGAGGGCTTTAGGTGTTTGGACCAATGGGATCTTCTTCTGTGAAAGATGGGACCTGTGCAAAATGGATGAGGTTGTATCAAAACTGGAGGGGGGCCAATGTCCTTGCCTAGAGGGAAGCCCACACTACCTTGGAAGGTTTGAGCTCAATTGGCAGTGGTGTGGGAAGCATCATAACAGGGCAGCACTGGGGGGAAGGAGGTAGAGGATGAATCAAGCAAGTGCAGTGGGCAGAGAAGGCAGAGGCATGTTTGGGAGTGTGGAAGGGATGAGAGCATCAACCCAATTTACTTTAATGCAAGGAGCTTTGCAGGTAGATCGGGTTTGGAGGTCAACACCTGGAATTATGATGGTATTGCAAACATGGAGTTGGGGTTGGGGGAAGAACTGGACTGGCAGATTAATATTCCGGGGTACTGCAGTTTCCAACATGACAGAGGGAAATGAGAACAGAGAAGATTGTACCACACTACTGATGACACTATTTAGTCCATGCCGACCATTCACCACACGCCCACTAGTTCCATGTTATCCCACATTCACACCCTACACACGAGGGGCAACTTACAGAAGCAAATTAACCTACAAATCTGCACGTCTTTGCAATGTGGGAGGAAACCGGAGTGCCTGGAGAAAGCCCACCCAGTCACAGGGTGAACGTACAAACTATGCACAGACAGCACCCGAGATCAGGATCACATTTGGGTGACAGCACCAGTTTTACCACCTGTGCCACTCTGTCACAATTGGGATCAATGTAGGTGGGTGACAAGGTTGGAACGGACATGATAGACCGAAGGGCCTATTTCTATGCTGTACACCACCAAGGCTATGACTCCGTAGTTTCATTAGTTTCATTAAGATTGTTTAATTTAAGGCATTGCACATTTTGAATAACACATTATTATGCAATGGCAATACACTACACCAATTGGTGTGTGTGACTAATAAAGAACCTTTGATCCTTTGAACCTTTGAACCTTTATTGAGTATGTAAGTAAGTAATTAAGTTTTATTTATATAGCACGTTTAAATCAACTCGCGTTGAAACCAACGTGCTTTACTTAAAATAAATAATTAAGTTTCCATACATCCATAGAAAAATTTTAAAAAGAAAATGTTACATAAACAAAATAATAATAGAAATAATAAAGTTTCCGTACATCCATAGAAAAATTAGATGTCAGAAAAATGACACAACACATTATAGAATTCAACAAGAACGCCCCCCCCCCACAACAGAATCAAAATTTTCCACTGTGGGGAGAGGCAGCAAAAAGTTAAGTCACGTCAAGTCAAGTCAAGTTTATTTGTCACATACACATACGAGATGTGCAGTGAAATGAAAGTGGCAATGCTCGCGGACTTTTGTGAAAAAGACAAACAACCAAACAACCAAACAACTATAAACACAATCATAACACACATATTCTTTTACATAATAAATAATGGAAGGAAAAACGTTCAGTAGAGTTAGTCCCTGGTGAGATAGGCATTTACAGCCCGAATGGCCTCTGGGAAGAAACTCCTTCTCAACCTCTCCGTTCTCACCCCATGGCAACGGAGGTGTTTGCCTGACCGTAGCAGTTGGAACAGTCCGTTGCAGGGGTGGAAGGGGTCTCTCATGGTATTGTTGGATCTGGAGTTGCACCTCCTGATGTATAGTTCCTGCAGGGGGGCAAGTGAAGTTCCCATAGTGTGTTCGGCCGAACGCACTACTAAGTCCTCTTCCTCTGTGAAACACCCGAGGTCGGGGCCTATTTGTGGCCTCCGCAGCCAGTCCGATGTTTTCAGGCCCTCTTTGCCGGAAAGCTGGAACTCCGGGCGTTGGGTAAGCACTCCTCAGCATATTAAATAAGTAATATTCTCCAAGAACAGTAGAAAGAATCTAAATTGAATCTAAATATCAGTCTGACGAAGGGTCTCGACCCAAAACGTCACCCATGATCAGTGTGAAGAAGGGTCTTGACCCGAAACGTCACCCATTCCTTCTCTCCAGAGATGCTGCCTGTCCTGCTAAGTCACTCCAGCATTTTGAGTCTAGAACGAATCTAAATGCCGATAACGCAGAAATTGTGGTTAATATTATAAATTACTTCACCCAGCAACGCATGGCTGCATTGAACATGACACACATTCAGAAGTTAAAAACATAATAACTCATTGATATCTTGCATATCATGTATTGTAGTTCCCTTTATGTTTACTCTTTGCCTACAGCCATGAACAATGCGTGGGCTAGAGATTATGCGAACAAGCTAATAGTTTCAATAAGTTAGACGGAGTGCCCACATTCTGCTGACTAGCCTCAGGTGTAGTGAATTACTAATCCGTAGAAACAGGTCCTCACGGTAGGAAAGCAGCAACCAGTATCTGCCTATTAATGGAGTTTGTGTGGATAATAGAATATTAATATTGAATGGTAATGTTTCCTAAATGTGCGCTTTGAACTACTGCATTGACACCGACACTAGCTTGAATACTCTGAGGAGAAATTAAACTTTCTCCACTCGATGCCCTCCAGCGAGTATCAAATGGAAAGATTCCCAGTTTGAGGAAGCTGAGTTGCCAAGTGTAATAACTCTACTCAAACATAGATGCGAGTAATTGCTTGGTCATCTATACTGCTTGCGCTATTTCCAACGTGGCATTTGAAACCTAATGTAACTGAGACGACTGTTTCCTCATTCCATCTCTCGGGCTGATAAAAGTGCCAGATCGGCAGTTTTGCGGAACAAAAATAACACTCAAAAGATAGCCGAGTTTCTTTGGAATTTCTGGGGAACTAACTCCTTATGGTGGTCAGTGCCTTGAACACACTGGCAAAGCACAGTTAATGATGAACATTGTGGTGGAATATGCTGATGAACTGGGAAGAGAGACCCTTTTTCAGAACTCAAAAGGGTCAGGCAGTATCCCTGGAGAAAAGGAAAAGGAATAGACTGAAGAAGGGTCTCGACCAGAAAAGTCATGTTAATAAGTTCATCAGTGGTAGGAGCAGAATTAGGCCATTCGGCCCATCCAGTCTAGTCCGCCATTCAATCATGGCTGATCTATCTCTCCCTCCTCACCCCATTTTCCTGCCTTCTCCCCATAACCCCAGATGTATTTTTTCTCCAGAGATGCTGCCTGACCTGCTGAGTTACTCCAGTATTTTGTGTCTATCTTCGGTGTAAACCAGCATCTGCAGTTCCTTCCTACACATGTCGATGAACTCAACGGAAGTGTGGTCCGATGGGAGGATGCAGAGGTTTTGGGTCTAGGTTTAGGTTGAAGTTTATTATTGTCACGTGCACCAAGGTACAGTGTAAAGCTTTGTTTTGCACGCTGTCTGAGCAGATCAGATACACCGTATATACAATTAAGCCAAAGTCAAGTACAATAGACAGAGCAAAGGGGAAGATACAGAGTGCAGAATATTGTTCTCTGCATTGTACTACATGAGTTTCATAAACAAAGTCCATTGCAGAGGTGATCTACATTTCGGTAGAGGTGAATTGGATAGTACTCTACCTTATGGAAGGACCATTCAGAAGCTTGATAATAGAGGGGAAGAAGCTGTTGGTAGTCCACGGTTTCAAGCTTCTGTATTTTCCGTCGGATGGGAGCAGGGAGAAGAAGGAATGACCGGGGCGGGACAAATCGTTGATGATGTTAGTTGCTTTTCCGAGGCATCTTGAAGTGTGGACATAGTCATTGGAGGGAAATCTGGTCAGTGAGATGGACTGGGCTACATCGACAAGTCACGGCAACTTCTTCTGGTCTTGGGCAGGGCTGTTTCCAAACCAGGCTGCAATGCAACTTGACAATATGGTATAATAATAATATAATAATAATAATTTTATTTATAGAGCACTTTAAAAACAAACATAGCTGCAACAAAGTGCTGTACATCACTAATCATTGACAAAAAAGTTAATACACACCAAAAATAACAATCAAAAGAAATAGTAGGAAAAGACATGTAAAATAAAGAAACATCAAAAACACCACAAACAGAAGCAAAGCCTCAGGCATGGTCAAAAGCCAGGGAGTACAAATGTGTTTTAACACTGGATTTGAAGATGGACAGTGAGGGGGCCTGTCTGATGTGCAACGGCAGGGTGTTCCAGAGCGCCGGAGCAGCAACGGAGAAGGCTCTATCCCCTCTGAGCCTCCGACTAGACTTCGGTACCTCTAGGAGCAGCTGACCAGCTGACCTGAGGGACCGGGCAGGAGCGTATGGGTGGAGCAGCTGAGAGGTAAAGCGGGGCGAGCCCATTCAGAGATTTAAAAACAAATAACAGTATCTTAAAATGAACTCGAAAGGGCACCGGGAGCCAGTGGAGGGAGGCCAGAATTGTCGATATGTGCTCCCTCTTTCGAGTCCCTGTTAAAAGGCGAGCAGCAGCATTCTGAACAAACTGGAGACGAGCCAGTGAAGAACGAGCAACACCAAAATAGGTATCTTTGGTGCATCTGTAGAAGTTTGTAAGAGTCACTGGAGCCATGCTGAATTTCCTCAGTTCCCTCAGGAAGTAGAGTCGTTGGTCTGCCTTCTTGGCTGCCGCATCAATGCGGTTGGCTGACGAGAGATCATTGGTGATCCAGGCGTAAGATGTGACCATCAAAAAATCCCAGGTTGTCCACGTTTCCAGATAAACATAGAGAAGCAGTATATTTTTGAACTGGTGTGATGTTGCAAAGGGTTGCCATTCAGTGAGACCTGGATGTCCTTTTACATAATCCACTGAAAGGTTACAGAGACACAAGGAACTGCAGATGCTAGAATCTTGTGTAAAATACAAAGTGCCGGATAACTCAACCGTTCAGACAGCATCTCTGGAGGGCATGGATAGGCGACGTTTCAGAACGGGACCCTTCTTCAAGACTGTTTATGAGCAGGTTCATCAAGTGATTAGGTTTGTTGGCTGTTATTGCAAGAGAATTTCAGTGGAAAGATAGCAGTGTCTCAGTTGAATGATATAAGGTCCTGGTGAGACTGCACCTGGAATACCATGGTCTCTCTATCTAAGGAATGATATATTTTTGATGGTGGGAGTTCCGCAGACTTTCAACAGATTGATTCTCGGGATGGCAAGTGTTATTGTATTAGGGGAGATTAAACAAACCAGGCCAGTATTCTCTTGCGTTTAGAGGAATGTGAGGTGATTTCCTTGAAATGAGTACAGAGTGGTTAAGGAGCTTAGCAGGGTCGATGTGGAGTTCATGGTTCCTATGGTTGGGATGTCTGGAACCAGTATTTACAGTCTCAAACTAAACCATTACCCATTCTGGTGTGAGATAGAAGAAATTCCTATCGCATTGAGTGAATTACACTGATGTGGTGAATAAATGGCCAGGGTTGCTCAGTCAATGAGTATTGAGGATACAGGCAATTAGATTTAAAAATATAGAGGGGATTAGTGAATATAGGGTTCATGTTTAGTTTAGTTTAGTTTAATGAAACGACATGGAAACAGCCCCTTCGGCCCATGGGCCCAGTTCGTTCCATATACCCACCACCCTCTGAGTGAAAACGTTGCCCCTCATGTGCCCACCGAGTCCGCGCCGACCAGCGATCCCCTCATCTAAAAGACACTTGGACGGGTGCTTGGACTGGAAAGGTTTAAAGGGATATGGGCCAAATGCTGGCAAATGGGATGAACTTAGATGGGGCAGTATGGTCGGCATGAATGGGTTGGGCCGAAGGGCCTGTTTCCCTGCTGTATCACTCTACTAATCCATTGTCCATCGGGACAGTAGAATGCATCTCCTTCTGTGGGACGGGAATACATTATTTTGTCCTGCATGTAAGAAAATTCTAATCTTACCAATCTTTATGGTGAACTAAGGAAGTTTCCATGGTGTGATTATTGTGCAAGAGATATGCTGTCCTGATGTTGAGAATGGGGTATTTCAAAGAGCATGGTGTAAAGTGTGCGTCTGCTTTTTGTTATAATTTGTCTACCATTCATTCTGAGCTATCCCAACATGAGTCCCTATTGATCTATATTCTCATTGGATAGGCATATGGATGAGAAGGGAATGGAGGGTTATGGTATGAGTGCAGGCAGCTGGGACTAAGGGGAAAAAAAATTTGTTCGGCACGGACTTGTAGGGCCGAGATGGCCTGTTTCCGTGCTGTAATTGTTATATGGTTATATGGTTAACAGATTCTCATCACAAACTATGGTGTGAAAAAAGTTCTTCTTAAAACCGAGATGAAAAGAACTTTTTTCACACAGAGAGTGGTGAATCTCTGGAACTCTCTGCCACAGAGAGTAGTCGAGGCCAGTTCATTGGCTATATTTAAGAGGGAGTTAGATGTGGCCCTTCTGGCTAAAGGGGATCAGAGGGTATGGAGAGAAGGCAGGTACGGGATACTGAGTTGGATGATCAGCCATGATCATATTGAATGGCGGTGCAGGCTCGAAGGGCCGAATGGCCTACTCCTGCACCTAATTTCTATGTTTCTATGTTTACATCGCATTATTCATTCACTCCTCAGTCACACTCGGTGGTGGTGAGCTACTTCTGTAGCCTAGCTGCCCTGGGGCAGACTGACAGAAGCGTGGCTGCTAATCTGCGCCTACGGCCCCTCGGACCACCACCAATCACTCACACACATTCACACACATTCACACGCAGGCAAAGGTGGGTGAAGTGTCTTGCCCAAGGACACAACAACAGTATGCACTCCAAGCGGGATTCGAACCGGCTACCTTCCGGTCGCCAGCCGAACACTTAGCCCATTGCGCCATGTGTCGGCCCACATACAAGGAATTTGCCTTGGTGCTCCACTCGCAAGTAACAACACGACGTACAGTAACAATTAAGAATGACACATAAAACTTTAAGCATTAATAATAAAACATTAGGTAGACAAAAGTGCTGGAGAAACTGAACGGGTGAGGCAGCATCTATGGAGCGAAGGAAATAGGCAACGTTTCAGGCCTAAACCCTTCTTCGGATAAAACATTATAGTTTAAACATATGAATTAAATGAAATACCAGAGCAAAAGGTAGCTACAAACTTTTGGTTATTGAGTAGAGCTACTACTCAAGGAAAAAAGCTGGTGTTATGTCTGGCTGTAGTGGCTTTGACAGTCCGGAGTCGCCTTCCAGAGGGTGAGAGGGGTCATCGATGATGTTACCCGCTCGCTTCTGGCCCTTGCAGTGTACAGTTCGTCAATGGGGGGGGAGGTTGCAGCCAACAACCTTCGCAGCTGTTCGGAGAATAATGTTGTTTAAGAAGCATTTGGACAGGCACATGGATATGCAGGGAATGGAGGGATATGGATCATGCACAGGTAGAGGGGATTGTGGGCCAAAGGTGTCTGCTCCTCTGCTGTTCTGCTCCAGGTTCAATTGATGTTCTATTTCATATTTGTCGATGTTATTTTCAATCAGTGTAATACACTGATATTTTGAAATGGTATTTTATTAAGATTATCAGACAATTCTTTTAGGTCTTCTCCTTATCTCTGAATGCGATCAATAATTTGATCCTTTAATATCCAAAAAGGAATAGTAATTCATTATTTTTACTGACAGCCTTTTGGACCGTTTGCTCTCCGCTAAATAACACTGCCGCGGAATACTGATATGGATTGTTCAAGGTTTAAACGACACGGGAAAGCAATGAATTAGAATGAGGTTTGTTTTTCTACCACCGGAGTTTAAATGTAGGCCAAGCCAATAGGATGAAAGTGTCTTCCCTCTTCTGTGCCCCAGGCTTCTGTTGAAAATGAGATTGGCAGTCGCAGTGCAGTTTCAAAATAGCTGACGGCTATTGGCAAAACAGTTGGAATGATAATGTCAATTATAGGACTCAGATCTCAATCTACACAAAGATTCAGAAGAATCTGCGGAGCTGGATGTCTGAAATAAAAACTACTCGTGTGTTCCCCATTGGACCTTGGGAAGACTAGACCGAGATTGAGCCGTGTGCAAACTTAGCCTCTCTCTTCATCAGCACTCCACATTGCCTCAAGAAAGCAGCCAACATGATCAAGGATCATTTGCACCCCCTGTGGTCCTCTCTTCTCCTCTCTCCCATTGGGCAGAAGATACAAAAGCTTGAAAGCACCGGATTCAAGGCAGGCTCCTTCCCGCAGTTTCAGACACCTGAGCAGACCTCTCTTATGGTCAGGGTAAATTCCCAATCTTCCAATCTACTTCATGATGGCCCTCGCACTTTTTTAAATCTGCACTTTCTCTGTAGAGGTAACAGTGTATTCTGCACTTTTGCTGTGCCCCACATACTCATGTACATTACGGTTCACACGGAGAGCACACGTTTTCTTGGTGCACGTGACAATAATAAATCAACCCATCAAACCAAACTGATAAATTATCAGTAATTGCTTGGAATGTGGGAACAGGAGCTAAGACCTCAAACCTGTTCTGCTATTCAATGCGATTCAGTTCTGATGTTTCTCATATAGAATTTTTAATTCAGAATATAGAAACCAAAGAAGTTTTACATGGCTTTGACACAAAATGCTGCAGTAACTCAGCGGGACAGGCAGCGTCTCTGAAGAGAAGGAATGGGTGATGTTTCGGGTCGAGACCCTTCTTTGGACCTGAGTCCTGAGTCTGAAGAAGGGTATCGACCCGAAACTTCATCTATTTTGTGTCTATTTTCGGTTTAAACCAGCATTTGCACTTCCTTCCTACACAAGATATACATGGGAATGGAAGACCTTTCAAGGTAAAGGATGGGCCTAACTTGGAAAGGTGACACATTTTTGTATGGTATTTGTATTTTATAAATACTATTCGCACAGAACAGCGAACAATACAGCTTAGGAACAAGCCCTGTGGCCCAGTGTCTGTGCCCAACATGATGCCAAGATGAACTAATCACATCTGCTGCCTGGACATGATCTGTATCCCTCCATTCCCTGCATATCCATGTGCCCACCTAAAAGCCTCTTAAACACCATTATTGCATCTGCCTCCACTACCACAACAGGCAGCACATTCAAGGCACCCACCATCCACTCTGTAAAATACTTGCCCTCAATATCTCCTTTAAACGTTGCTCCTCTCACCTTAGAGCTATGCCCCTTAAGGGCCTGTCCCACTTACGCGACCTTGGCTCGCAAACTACGCGACCTTGTGGTCGCTTCAGGCGTACGTACACCGTATGCATTTTGTTGTCTCTGTACTGTACACTGACAATGACAATTAAAATTGAATCTGAATCTGAATCTGAATCTGGGTATGGCTGCGCGGGGCCGGTCCCACTTAGAAGCGCGGAGGGGTATGGAGTTGTGCGGGGCTGGTCCCGACATCGCGCGGGGCTCTGAAATTCTTGCAGTGACCAAAATCTTCGCGCAACAACGGCCTGTCGGCCCGCGCATGCACGCAGGCCCATTGCAGTCGTATTCAGCATCGTGATGTCGTACGCAGCGTCTTGATGTCGTACGCAGCGTCTTGACGGCGTACGCCAAGCGCGTGGCGTTGCGTGATGACGTCACCGCCCGATGCCGTGCGACGCCCAAATTCAGTCCTCCAGCTCAGTTGATTTGTAAGCATGAAGTAAATGACGTCACGCGCGAAATTAGTGTGAACTTAACGTGAACTTAGCGCGATCTCCGCTTCCAGTTGGTCGTTGCAAACGCACACAATCGCATACAAGTGGGACAGGCCCCTTAGTCTTTCACATTTTCACCCTGGGGAAGAAAGGTTCTGACTCTCTTCCCTATCCACGCCTCTCATAACTTTATATACTTCTATCAGGTCTCCCCTCAACCACTGATGTTCCAGAGAAAACAGTTCAAGTTTGCCCAACCTCTCCTTACAGCTAATACTAATTTGTTAATTTGCACACATTTGTTAAGAATTTTCACTCAATAAATCTCAGCTTTACATACTCTTTTGCTCCATCACCTCTTGGCTATTCCTTTATTTTTCTCTGCTTGTCTCACTGAAAACTCATAGGAGATATCCAGTGACCAACATTTCTGTCATCAATGTCTCAATTTTTCCCACTATTTGATTAATGAATTAATTTAGGGCGTTTTCTTTTCAACAGATACTTTACTGACAAGGCCTAATGTTGGATGAATCATTGGCTATTGAAATATTGCTGTGAGAAAAGATTTGTCAGATCAGAACCTAATTTATCAGAGAATTTGAAAGCCTTTGATTTGATAAGTGCTGACATCAGCATTCCTTGCTTTGTAAATTTCTCAAAATGTCAGGCAGCGCCTGTGGGGAGTAAAGGGTTTGTAGAACAAACAATTCAGGATGATTTATCAGAACTAGAAGTTAGAAATCAAAGATGTTTTTAAGTTCCATAGAGCACTTACTCAGAAGGCTAAGGAAATTTGGCAATTCTCCAATGACGCTCACCAATTTTTACAAATGCCACCCACAGAAAGCATTCTATCAGGATGCACCACCGCTTGCTTTGGCAACAGCTCTGCCCAAGTCCACAAGAATGTTGAGGACGTAGAGTTGTGGATGTAGCCCAGTCCATCACAAGAGTGTAAAGGGCCTGTCCCACTTACGTGTCCTTGGCACACAACTTACGCAACCTCATGGTCGCGTTGAGCCGCAACGGTCTTGCAAAGGTCGCGCGCGACTTCATTCGACCGCACAGTTGTCTGGAGCGCGTGAGGTCATTTGAAGATAGACACAAAATGCAGAAGTAGCTCAGCGGGACCGGCAGCATCTCTGGAGAAAAGCAATGGGTGATGTTTCGTGTCGAGACACTTCTTCAGTCTGAAAGAAGGGTCTTGACCCGAAACATCACCCATTGCTTCTCTCCAGAGATGCTGCCGGTCCCGCTGAGTTACTCCAGCATTTTGTGTCTATCTTCAATTTTCTTGGCCCCGCTTTGGGAGTAGAAGTGGGGGCGGATCCGGACCACAACGGCCGTGAGCCCCAGGCCGAGCTCGGCGATCGTTTGCCTGCTTCTGCTGCTGTTAGAGGTGAGACGGTGCGTTGCACCAGGGTCTTGGGCCTGTCCCACTCTGGCCGTCAGTTCCGCGATGGGCTGTTGGCGCGCGAAGATTTCATTCACTACAAACATTTCGTAGCCCCGCGCGATGTCGCGCACAACTCCATACCCCTCCACGCTTCTCTGTGGGACAGGCCCCGCATGGCCATACGATGCCCGTGTGCCTCAACGCGAGCATGAGGTCACGTAATTTGCGTGCCAAGGGCACGTAAGTGGGACAGGCCCTTAAGACAGTAGACCACACTGAGTTAGCCCTGCCATGTTTGATTCAGGACTTGACTTGTTTCAGAGGTAATATTGTACCCTTTAAGTCCAATGTTTTTGAAAGGTGTTGGAGACTTAACTTGGCCATAAAAGCTCATTGTCCTGGTGCCAGCACTGGGTCAGGATTGTGGGTTCTATCCTGGCCAGGCGATGTGTCGATATCCTCCATCACTGTTCTGCTGTTCTGTGCTGCTGCAGGTTGACGTTTCGGGTCGAGACCCTCGATTGAATGGTGGAGTAGACTTGAAGGGCCGAATGGCCTAATTCTGCTCCTAGAACTTATGAACTTATGAAACATATGCCATCACAGGGAGAAAGTGTAAACTCCACACACTGGCAGAGGTCAGGATCGAACCCGGGTCTCTGGCGCGGTGAGGCAGCAGCTCTATCCGCTGTGCCACCGTACTGCCAAAGAGGCTGGGAAAAAATATAACAAGACTTGATTCCCTGAGTCGGGAAGAAACAGTAAAAGCAAGTTCAGCAACAGATTGTCCCCTTTGTTCGAAACTATAATCACACCGATCATTTCTCAAAAGCCACATTGCCCTATGAGGTGCATGATTCTGAAACACAAATGTGAAAGATAATTTTGTTTTGTTGCGGAGGAGCCCCTAATGGTGTGTATGTGTGACCCACCTGCACCAGATGTTACTCTGCCTTTCCAGAGGAGAACGATTAAATTGATAGGACTTTGCATAATACCTCCAATTCTATAAATACAGGGTTTATACACGATGATTGGAAAATTGTCCAGGGTGCCTTGTTATTCACAAAAGGACTGACTCATGAATCTTCTAATTATAGCCCTGATAGTTTGGCATTTGTAGTTGGAAAATGTTTGGACAGTCTTTACAAGGTGCTATGAATGTTTGTCATTAGAACATAAAAGCCACGAGGAAGCTAGCATGGTTTTAGAAGCAATAAGTTACGCCTCATAAATTTACTGGAGTTCATTGAAGTGGTAAATAAATTGACGGCTCTCAGAATTCCAGTATATGTGTATTTTCAGAAGGTGTGTCGTATGTGTTCTGCTTTTGGCTCTTTTAAAGAAAGTAAAAACAAATGGGATGGTCGAAATAAAAAGGAAAGGGATTAAAGGATTTGAGTCTGTCTAGAGAGACCTTTGCGCAAAAGGGGGAGTCGAGGGCATTTGGGGACAGCCGTGAACTCACTACATGATGGCACAGATTCACAGCACTGTGCTATCTGCACCGGCTCTTAGTGGGCTTTACACAATGGCAGGTTTATTTCACTTTCGATTAAAACGCAAAGTGCTGGAGTAACTCAGTCGGTCAGGCAGCATCATGGCGGCACAGTGGCACAGCTGCCTTACTACGCTTGGGGCACGGGTTCAATCCTGACCTCGGGTTCCGTCCATGCAGAATATAGCATGTTCTCCTTGTTACCGCGTGGGTTTCCTCCAGGTGCTCCGGTTTGGTTTGCTCCCACATCCCAAAGGTCTGCGGGTTTGCAATTGGCTTCTGTAAAATTGCCCCCGGTGTGCAGGGAGTGAATGAGAAAGTGGGATAACATAGAACTAGTGTGAACAGGTAATCGATGGTCAGTGTGGGCTTGGTAGGGCGGAGGGCCTGTGTCCATGCTGTATCTCTAAAACTAAAACGAATGTGGAGGGAATGGGCAGGCAACGTTTTGCGTCGGGATCCTTCTTCATGTCCTCTGTCCATTTCCTCCACAGATGCTGCCTGACCCTCTGAGTTACTCCAGCACTTGGTGTTTTTGCTCGAGATTCCAGCATCTGCAGTTCCTTGTATTGTCACTTTTGATTACTTTGTTCTTAGGTACAGACGTTTTGAATATAACACCTTTCAATAAATTTGTGCGACATATATAGGGTGTAAGATGGATTGACCCATTCAGAATAATCATGAAAATTTTAAGTAGATAAGCTTTGAGTACAGCTGAAATTTTACATCATTTGATAATCAATCTGCAGATGGTGGGCCTCAGTGAAAAATTGTTTTTATTATTAATAAAGTAAAAATCAGGTTTTTTGTTAATTAGGCAAATTGAGCCTGGAGATGGACCTCAAGATTGTTTGATTAGTAATTTCAGCAAATCATTTTTATATGTTTAGAATTTATTAGTGGGACTATGTACACAATTTATCCTGAGGGTTTACCCTCATCAAAATTTAACAGTACCGGCTGAGTTAGCAATGGCAAGAAAGATTTAGGAAGATGTCTATCTGGGGCAACACTTACTTGGAAACCTTTCTACCCTCCATGTTATACAACATCCTGATTTGGAAACAGTTTCAAATTTTCATCATTGTTTAATTTAGTGAAAGGATACAGCATGGAAACAGATCCATCGGCCCACCAAGTCCACGCCTACAATTGATCGCTCATTCACGCTTGTTCTATGTTATCCCACTTTCTCAACCGCTCCCTGCACACCAGGGGCAATTTACAGAGGGCCAATTAACCTACAAACTCGGACATCTTTGGGATGTGGGAGGAAACCCTAATCTGGGTAAATGACTTTGTGTATTCATCCTCTCTATTCCCCTCATGATTTTATACTCTATCCCTGTAAGATCACAACTCAGCTTCCTGCACTCCAAGGAATAAAGTCCTAGACCACCCAATTCTCCCTAGTCCCACCTGCTCTCAGGGCCTCATGTCCTGGCAACATAAATCTTCTCTGCACTCTTTCCATCTTAATGACGTGTATTAGACTAATGGGCTTGTCCCACTTACGCAACTTTTTCGGCGACTGTCGGCACCCGTCATAGGTCGCTGAAAATGTTCAACACGTTGAAAATTCAGCGTGTCGACCAGAAAGATGCTACGACTCTTTGGGCGACTGAGGAGACGACTCACGACCATACAGGTGACACCCTGGCGACACGTCGTGGGGTGAAGCCTGTATGGTCATGAGTAGTCGCCCAAAGAGTCGTACCTTGTTCTGGTCGCCATGTTGAAAATTTTCAGAGACCAGCTGCGACTATGACGGGTGCTGGCAAGTCGCTTTAAAAATCGCGTAAGTGGGACAGGCCCTTTACTTGCTTAGTTCTGTCAGTTACTCTCCTGTGATTTCGTTACAGTTATTTCTTCCTCTGTCGGTACGGTGTGGCCTGTAAACATGTCCCACCGCCTTGCTGTTCACAATGGTGAAACAGACAAAGAGTGTAATAAAAAAATTAAAAAAAAACTTTCAGAACAAAAAATATGTCCAAAACAAGGGCAACATGGTCGCGCACTTCGGTAGTGTTGCTGCCTTACACTTTCAGAGATCCGCGATCGATCCTGACTATGGGTGCTGTCTATACAGAGTTTGTAAGCTCTCCCGGTGACCGCCGTGGGTTTTCTCCAGGAGTCCTGGTTTTCTCCCACACTCCAAAGACGTACAGGTTAGTCGGTTAATTGGTTTCGGTAAAATTATAAATTGTCCCTGGTGTGTGTAGGATAGTGTTAGTGTGCGGGATCGCTGGTAGGCGCGGACTCGAGGGGACGAAGGGCCTGCTTCTGTGCTGTATCTCTAAACTAAACTAAAGAGATTCTTCCAACATTCACGGGGGCGATATAGACATTAATTAGCGACAAAGTGTAGTGTTCACAGAAATATCATTATACCCGGCACCCTTGTGGCCCCCTGAGGTGATATCCCTTCCCTCAATTGGGGGGAGGGGGGGAGGGGTCTCCCCAATAGTTTATTACACCCTACATCTCCCCCTCAATGTCCAGCAGTGGAAGGACCCTAGACTGTGGTGCTTCTCCACAGAGCATTGGCGTTAGCTGCACTGCGCTTCAGCGCGTCCCTCAGCACGTACTCCTGCAGTCTGCAGCGGACCAGTCGGCCACATTCCCCGACGGACAACTCGCTCTGCTGGGTCCACAGGTTTAGTGCTTCCTATTGCCACATTAGCTCACGTGGTCTTGTGCTATCAGAGATACTCCCTTTATCCTATCTATCCCCCTCCTCTTTTGCCCTGGAATGTCAGCTGTTTCTCTGTGGGTTGCTGCTGATTGGTTGAGTATTACCGCCAATTCTACGATATCTTTCATTTTGCCTCGAGATGAAGATTTGGTCGTATTTTGCTTAGAAGTAAAGCCGAGGTCAAATTTCAAATGGATAATCAAAAGAACAGTGAATTAGTTTCCAGGACTCTCGTCGTGATGTAACGAGGGATAAAACAGTATTATCTGCTGAGTGGCCGATGAAATTCAATTTAGACCATTAATGTCTGTTCTAATGGATGAATTGGCAACACTCCCTCCTCAAATTAAAAATACAAAACAATTGGTAACACAGTAATGGGATCTGGGAAACAAACTGAGATTACCTGACCTCAGGCTACTTCACTTGGGTGCCAGCTACAACCAAAATTACATCAATTCTCCACAGAATGCCCTTTGTTACACCCACTGGCCCGCTCATTAATCTTTCGCTGCGGTTGAACTAAACTGCTGCTGCAGTTATTGAATCTAACGCACGTGGCTTAGAAACATAGAAACATTGAAAATAGGTGCAGGAGGAGGCCATTCGGCCCTTCGAGCCAGCACCGCCATAAACGTGGCTGAACATCCAAAATCAGTTTCCCCGTTCCTACTTTCTCCCCATATCCCTTGTTTCCATTAGCCCTGAGAGCCGTATCTAACTGTCTCTGCTTGACGGTGAGGAGACACAAAGAACTGCAGATGTTGGGAAAAAAACACAAAGTGCTGGAGGAACTCAGCGGGTCAGGCAGCATCTGTGGAGGGAATGGACAGATGACATTTCGGGTCGGGACCCTTCTTCGTAGTGACCTGGAACATCATCTCTTTATTCCCTCCACAGACGCTGCCTGACCCATCGAGTTCCCCGAGCACTTTCTTTTGTGCTCAATATTAACCCAGTGGTTTGTATTGGAATTGGTATTGGCACGTGTAGGGAGATACAGTGAAAGTCTTTACTGTAAAAATGTTACAGTCCCAACCCTGTCTCTCTTTCCCAGCTTTCACACTCACACTTCAATCAAACTGAAGAAGGGTCTCGACCTGAAATGTCATCGGTCCATTCCCTCCGCAAATGCTGCCTGACCCGTTGTGCTCCTCCAGCACTTTTGAGTTTAAGCTAAATGGTGAGCTTGGGTTCGTCAGCAGAGGTTAGCACCACTTCCGGTATTATGGAAGGAATCTCAGCTCACTGAAGGTCAACTCTCAGGTAACAGAGGCTATGCTGCTGGAGTAGCTTTTCTATTCGCCATTCACAAATAGTTTAGTTTAGAGATACAGCGTGAAAACAGGCCCCCTCGGCCCACCGAGTCCGCACATTAACATCATTCTCCGCACACCAGGGACAATTTTACACTTATACCAAGCCAATTAATCTACAAACCTGCACGTCTTTGGAGCGTGGGGGAGGAAACCGAAGTTCGTGGAGAAAACCCACGCAAGTCACGGGGAGAACGTACCAACTCCATACAGACAGCACCCATAGTCTTCATGTTGTATCACTGAACATCTCTCTGAAGAAGGGTCTCGACCCGAAACGTCACCCATTCCTTCTCTCCCGAGATACTCCAGCTTTTTGTGTCGATCTTCGGTTTAAACCAGCATCTGCAGTTCCTTCTTCCACATCTCCATGAGATTAGCACCCCTCCCCCCACTAAACAGCATGAAGAAGGGTTCCAACCTAGAAACATCACCAATCCATGTTCTCCAGAGATGCTGCCTGAGCCGCTGAGTTACTCCAGCACTTTGTGCCTCTCTCTGGTGTAATCTACTCCAGGTGAAACAAGCAAATCACCACTGTTAGTACCATCCATCCAAATAAGTACATTCAGATTTGCACTGGAGTTTCCATGAGGATTTCTGTTTTTTTCTTAATGCGTGCCTTTTATCCCTGTCCTCAGGCAATCTTGGCAAAACTCACCTTCAGTATGTGAGCTCGATTAACTTCATTTGAAATTGGCATGCTTCCTAGTTGCTTGGGGGATTCTCATAGCACTCTGGAATATCTCCTCTATAATTCCTTAGAAATCTGTCAGTAAGATTCATTAACATTTTACGGTTATCAGTTAAACATATCTGGAGGCAAAATGTCAGTTATCCCATATACTGGACAAAACATTGAGATATCCACACCACAGATGCAATAGCGGTGTTTAAGAGGCCTTTAGATAAGCATGGAGATATGCAGGGAATGGTTCAGTTTAGGTACAGTGAAAAGCTTTTGTTGTGTGCTAACCATTCAACAGAAAGACAATACATGATTACAATCGATCCATTTACAGTGCATAGATACCTGATAAGGGAATAGCATTTAGTGCAAGGGAAAGCCAGCAAAGTCCGATCAAGGATAGTCCGAGGGTCACCGTACATGTAGATAGTAGTTCAGCACTGCTCTCTGGTTGTGGTAGGATGATTCAGTTGCCTGATAACAGCTGGGAAGAAACTGTCCCTGAATCTCGAGGTGTGTGTTTTCACACTTCTATACCTTTTCCCCGATGGGAGAGGGGAGAAGAGGGTGTGGCCAATGTGCAACTCGTCCTTGATTATGCTGCTGGCTTTGCCGAGACAGCGTGAGGTATAAACGGAGTTAAAGAAGGGAGGTTGGCTGGTCTGATGGCCTGGGCTACGTCCACAATTTGCTGCAATTTCTTGTGGTCTTGGATGGACCTGTTCCCAAACCAAGCTGCGATGCATCCCGATAACATGCATTCTATGGTGCATCTGTAGAAGTTGGTGAGAGTTGAAGGGGACATGCCAAACTTCCTAAGCCTTCTAAAGAAGTAGGGATATGGATCATGTGCAGGCAGAGGAGATTAGTCTAGGTTGGCATCATGTTGGGCATGGACACTGTGGGCCAAAGCATCTGTTCCTGTGCTCCACTCTTCTGCATTCCATGTCAAAGTCTGAAAGAAATGCCCACTGGATCGTTGAGAGGGACTAGCGTCACCTCTTTATACTGGCCATCTTGGCTCTGCACCCTCAATCCTAAAGCAGGGTCTCAACGTTGACTATTCCTCAAGCCTTCACGGATACTAACTAACCCGCTGAGCTCCTCCAGCAGTTGGTATTTTTCCTCCAGATTTCAGCATCTGCAGTCTCTGGTCTCTCCAGTTAAAACCAACTTTTGTAGCTTTTTTCACCTGCTGCCAAAAGGAACCGTGGTGTTTGTCTGTGTTTCCTGGACCAAGTGTTTGCTTGCATGGCATGAGTCATCTATATTACTAAAGCTCTTTGTTTGTGCCAGCAATGTGTCAGACTGCTCTGCTTTTTCCTATCTTCTTCCAAACGCTAGGCCACTTACTTCCCAATTTCACATATTCTACTCACATTTTTCCTGTCGAAGTGATAAACATCTTCCCGTTGTATTCCGACCTAAATTTCCAAAGTTATTCATGATTTAAAGATTTAACAAAAGCCAAAACTGCTTTCTCAGAGAGCGTCCAGTGATGATGTCACAATGCCTCTCACAGTGCACCAATCACAATGGGCTCTCAAGCTGTCCAGGCCCTGGCGCTGCTCTATGGCCTGGGTAGGTCCTGGGCGGGGAATGTTAGGGTCTCTACCCACTCCCTCTCTGCCCCTCTCCCTCTCCACCCCCCACACCCTCCCTCTATCCTCCCTCTTTACTCACCTCACTGTCCCTCCCCGCTCTACCCCCCTCCACCTCCCTCTCCCTCTCTATCCCTCCCTCTCCCTCTCTACAACCCTCCCTCTCTCCCCCTTTACCACCCCCCCCTCCCTCCCCCCTCTCCCCTCACCCCTCTCTACCACTCCTCCCCCCCACCCCCCCCCCTCTCCCCTCTCTACCCCCCCCTCCCTCTCTACCCCCCTTCCCTCTACCTCTACCCCTCCTCCCTCTCTAGGGAGTGGTGAGTATGGGGATCTATGGGTGTGGTGGAATATTGCGTTCGGGGACCAGCCCTCCCCTGTGATCTCACCCTCTACCCCCCCCCCCCCCCCCCCCCCGCGTTCTCTATCCCCAACGGGTCCCACTTGGTCTAGACCCCAATAAAACTGTGTTGGTATATCATTGCACTCTTGTAAAACTCTATGACTAGTCAGACAGCATGGAAACAGGCCATTCGGCCCAACATCCATGTAGACCAGGATGCCGCTTTTAAAATAATCCCATTTGCCCCAGCTTGGCCTATGTCCCTCTAAAACATTCCTATCCATCCAACTGTCCAAAAGTCTTTTCAATGTTGTTATTGCTCCTGCCGCACCTACCACCTCTGGCAGCTTGTTTGACATACTCATCCCCCCCCACGTACAAAGACTATGCATTCAACTCGTGACCATCCGTCATGATAAACGTTTACAATTACGGGTGCTCCGGTTTCCTCCCACACTCCAAACACATACAGGTTTGTAGGCTAATTGGATTTGGTAAAATTATAAATTGCCTCTAGTGTGTAGGGTAGTGCTAGCGTACGGGGTGATCACGGGTAGGGCCTGTTTCCAGGCGGTACCTCTAAAGTTAATTCTAAAGTCTAATAGCGTTGCTAATTTTAGCAAGGGGCCAGATATTTAGCAGAGTTAAATATCAAAGAATGTTAGTCCTTCCTCCTCCTTGTCAGGACCTCGAACACGATTACATTTGTTTGACTGGTACAAGCCTCGGTCATGAAGATACATTGAGGAGGCTGTATTTGTGTACGCTCTGGAAATGTGTGGGGCTTGGCCAGTTGCCGAGATAATAACTAACATAGCTGAAGTCTCGAAACAGATAATTAAATCATTACACTCAGAGTAATCGCTGGAGCGAAATGGAGAGCTAGATTATGCCTCAGCCTTTCATTCCTTTCAGGAACTCCAACAGTTGGTGTTGGTGCCAGCGGCTAGAGATATATTAACTAAATTGCTCTTGATGGAACCAAAACATGTCCACAGGACTAGTTCTTGGACACGAATGTAATGTATTTTACAAATGGGACACAATTTTAAAGCCACAGTTTTAAACATTTTCTTTTCCTGGCTGTAAAATGAATGAGCTGGAAATTAAAAATGAAGATGCTGGAAATTTGAGATAAAAACAGAAAATGCTGGTCAGGTCAGGCAGCATCTGTGGAAGGAGAAAGATTCATCAGGTCAGGCAGCATCTGTGGAAGGAGAAACAGATCCCTCATCAGAATTCATGACCTCAATGGTTCAATGGTTTCTTTATTATTACATGTACCAAGGTACAATTAAATACTTTTCAAGGTGTCAGCACCAAGGTTGGTCTCAAGAAGGGTCTCGACCCGAAACGTCACCTATTCCTTCGCTCCATAGATGCTGCCTCACCCGCTGAGTTTCTCCAGCATTTTTATCTACCTGAAGCATCAACTCTTTTTTGGAGACATGGGAGACTGCATTTGCTGGAATCTTGAGCAATAAACACGGTGCTGGAGTAACTCAGCGGGTCGGGCAGCATCTGTGGAGGACATGGATAAGTTTTGTGTTGGACACTTCTTCAGGCGTCCACAGTCAATCAGTCCGCTGAAGGCTCCCGTCCCGACAGTACGCCTATCCATGTCCTCCACAGATGCTGCCTGACCCACTGAGTTACTCCACCATATTCCTGAAATGTTGACTCTGTTTGGAGATGCAACAGACTGCAGTTGCTGGAATCTTGAGCAAAACACAAGGTGCTGGAGTAACTCAGCAGGTCGGGAGGGCATGGATAAGTGTCATTTCGGATCGGGATACTTCTTGTTACAGGTTACCATGTAAAATACCCCTCTCCTGGCAAACTCCCTGGTCAAATCGTCCCTTCCCACCCAAACCACCCCCTCTCCTGGCTTTCCGCAGAGACCGCTCCCTCCGTAACTCCCTGGTCAATTCTTCCCTTCCCACACAATCCACCCCCTCTCCTGGCACGTTCCCTTGCAACCGCTGGAAATGCTACACTTGTCGCTTTACCTCCCCCCTTGACTCCATTCAAGGATCCAAGCAGTCTTTCCAGGTGCCTCCAACCTCATCTATTACATCCGCTGCTCTAGGTGTCAGCTGCTCTACATCGGTGAGACCAATGGGCTTGGCGATCGCTTCGCCCAACACGTCCGCACGGTTCGCATTAACCTACCTGATCACCCGGTGGCTCAGCAGTTCAACTCCCCCTCCCATTCCGAATCTGACCTTTCTGTCCTGGGCCTCCTCCATTGCCAGAGTGTAGACCACCGTAAATTTGAGGAGCAGTACCTTGGGCAGTTTCCACCCCAGCGATATGAACATTGACCTGTAATTTCAGGTAGTCGCTGATTTCTCCTCCCCTTCTCAGCTCTCCTCAGCCCACTGTCTCCGCCTCTTCCTTTCTTCTTCCCGCCCCTCCCTCCCCCACCCTCACATCAGTCTGAAGAAGGGTCTCGACCCGAAACGTTGCTTATGTCCTTCGCTACATAGATGCTGCCTCACCCGCTGAATTTCTTCAGCATTTTTGTCTACCTGAAATTGGAGAGTTCAATAGTCAGACCGTTGTGCTGTGAGCCAACCATGTGGGACATGAGGTGCTGCATCAATTACTTGCTGACGTTATGGATCAGAATAGAGTCGGCTGTCCCTTACAGCAGTGGAATATTAAATAAAATCAAAATAAATTTTATTCGGAATAAAAAATATATACAAAACAAGAACTCTGGAAAAATTCTTCTGACATTCTCAAAGGCTATATGCACATTAATTAGTGCCTTAGTGTTCACAGAAATATTATACCTATCACCCTTGCCATTTATGTAACCCCTTGGAGTGATATACCTCCCTTTGTTTGAGGGGTAACCCCACCGCACCATACCCCTCCCAATGTCAAGCAGCGGGAGGTCCCTAGACTGTGGTCCTCCCCCACAGGGCCTTGGCATTGGCTGCACCAAGCTTCAGCACATCCCTCAGCACGTACTCCTGCAGTCTGGAGCAAAGAGTGGGCCAGTCAGCAGCATTCCCCGAAGGAAAGCAGAGACAGATCTGAAAGAACATGGGAGGTAGTCTCTTGGGTGGCATTGTCACAATCACGAGGCCCACTCCGCCAGATCCATGGTTGGCCTAGGGTGAAACAATTCCCAGCTGGATAGCTGAGCAGTTTCCTTTATATTCAGTTCTTTCATTCCCATCTTTTATAATACCGATTATGCCAAACCTATTAATTCGGAGCAGATTGTCATATTGTGGTGTAATTGGAATTGCATTAATTAGGTGTAATTGGCTGCATTCAGTCTAACTCTGGACTTAACCCATTCTCCACCTTGACTGTAGTTTCGATTGGCCGTTTGTTATTTGTGGTTAAACCTCTGGTGCAGTAAGCTGGTGGAGTGTGTGGACCTATAGGATCTTTGGTGAGGACCTTGGGACCATCAGCACTGGGACACCTCGGCTCCCTGCTCTGCTCTTTCTGCACCCATGACTGTGTTGCCAGTCACAGTTCCAACACTGCCGCTACATTTGCTGTCGTTGAGCAAATTATAGGTAGTGAAGAGTCCGAGTAGAGCAGGAGATTGAAAGTCTGATTGGAGTGGTGCCGGAATGACAATCTTGATCGCCACATCAGCAAGTAAGTAAGTAAGTAAGTTTATTGGCCAAGTATTCACATACAAGGAATTTGCCTTGGTGCTCCACCCACAAGTAACAACATGACATACAGTGACGGTTACGAATGACTCAGAAAACACTAAACATTAATAATAATAAAACATTAATGATAAAACACCATTGATCAAGCATGTGAACCAACAAAATACCAGATCAAAGGGAGGCTACAGATTTTTGGCTGTTGAGTAGAGCAACTACTCGTGGATAAAAACTGTTTTGATGTCTGGCTGTGGCAGCTATGACAGTCCGGAGTCGCCTTCCAGAGGAAAGTGATTGAAAGAGTTTGTGGCCAGGATGAGAGGGGTCAGAGATGATCTTGCCCGATCTCCACATCAGCCTGATTGTTGACTTGAGAAAAGACCTGATTGTTGACTTGAGAAAAGGGAAGCCAGAGATCCGTGAACCTGTCTTTGTCGACGGGTCGGGGGTGGAGAGAGTTAACAAATTCAAGTTCCTTGGCGTACACCATCTCCAAAGATCTGTCCTGGGCCCAGGCCATTGTTGCAAACACAAAGAAAGCCCATCAACACCTGTAATTCCTGAGAAGATTGATGAGATTTTGTACGCCAACGGATCTTGAACTTGTTCAGTTGTGTAGTAGAGTGCATAGTGACTGGTTTTGGCAACTCAAACATCCAGGAACAATGGAGGTTACAGTGACTGGCAGACATGACCCGGTCCAACACAGTTGACTCATCTCCCCACCATCGAAGCGAGCTAGAGGAAGCCAACATCAACAAAAGACCCACGCCACCTTGGCCATGCTCTCATTTCACTCCTTTCATCAGGAAGAAAGTGCAGGAGCCTGAGAGACGTGACCATCGGGTTCAAGAACAGCTTCTTCCCAACAACCATCAGGCTCTTGAAAACTACACAACGCTAAACTCAACTACGAACATCAATGGACTGTCATAAGTCGCACTAAGAATTACGTTTTTTTTGTATTATTACTTTGTTTATTTATTTATTAAAATTTCTTTGCTTGTAAAGGGCCTGTCCCACTTAGGCGATTTTTTAGGTGAGTGCAGGAGACTCTGCGCTCGCCACATTATCGCCACATGGTCACCACATGTTCGCTGGTGGTCTCTGGTGAGTCTCTTTCATGGTCGCGAGGAGTTCCCGCATTCTGGGAACTAGTCGGAGCCTCAGTAAGGTCGCTGCAGATTTTTCAACGTGTTATGTAGTTATAGGTAGTTATAGGTAGTTATAGGTAGTTATAGGTAGTTATAGGTAGTTATAGGTAGTTATAGGTAGTCGAAGTAGCTGTAGGTAGTTTTAGTTCATCATCTTTGCTGAGCGGCCATTTTCCTTGGCTCATTGGGGAAAAAAATGTAAGTACGAGTTTTCAAAACCAAGGATAACCGATCGGTAATGTTAAATGCCCACCGAACTTCACAGCTGTGTATCTCTGGCTTATTAAAAATGGTCTGGCTTCTTAATGGTGTCTCCATTCCTTCTCCACCCTTGTCCCCCCTTGTCCCCCCTTCTCCCATTTTCTCCCCTTTTCTCCCCCCCTCCCCCCTCTGTTAGGACTTACCGTACACTATGCTAGCCGTCTTACCCTCCCTGTTCATCGCAGTGTGTGTCTGTATCACCTTGGCTTTGCACCGTGTGAATTTCAGTCAGCGTTCCCCCCGCTTTCCCTGGCCCCCGCCTTTGCGATGTGTTTGTGTGTTCAGTCGCCTTTTCAGTTCCCCGTTTTTCTGGCGACTGCCGGGAACTTGACAGTTGCCGGCAGTCTGCTGAAAAATCGCCTAAGTGGGACAGGCCCTTTATATATCCATCTGTGTTTATTGCATTTACAGGCCTGTTATCCTCGTGCAAGTAATTCCATTGTTGGTACATGAGACAATTAAACACACTTGACCCTCTTGACTAATGATGGTGGTGGATGTCATAGAAACATAGAAATATAGGTGCAGGAGTAGGCCATTCGGCCCTTCGAACAAGCACCGTCATTCAATATGATCATGGCTGATCATCTAAAATCAGTACCCCGTTCCTGCTTTCTCCCCATATCACTTGATTCCGTTAGCCTTAAGAGCTATATCTAACTCTCTCCTGTACACATGCAGTGAATTGGCATCCACTGCCTTCTGTTGCAGAGAATTCCACAGTTTTTCCTCATCTCAGTCCTAAATGGCCTACCCCTTATTCTGGGTGGCAGTGGAATGTTCTTCATTGGCCATATAACAGCCGAGGGCCCCAAGGCTGATCGTGCTGCTTCTTGGTGATGGTACTTGGGGTCTGTAAATGGTGATCTCCTTGGTGCAAGTGTGTTTGCTAACGAAACTTGTGTTAATTGGTTATAGTGTTAGTGG